>NC_133777.1:52578071-52585486 GCF_003597395.2 Chelonoidis abingdonii | reverse complement strand
GGAGCAGTTCCAAGGCAGAGGGGCAGGCACAGCACATGGCAGTGGGGGGAGGGACAGCTGAACTGCCCGGGGATACCCTGCTGGGCAGCTGCAGGACAGGGAACTTAGGGTGGCTGCTGGTGCACCTGCTTCCAAGCCCCCACCAGTAGCTCCAACAGGCTGCTCTTTCTGCAAGCAGTGGACAAAGCAGGCGGCTGCTTAACAATGTTATAAAGGAACACTGTGCAACTTTAAATGAGCATGTTCTCTAATTGATCAGCAACGTAACAATGAAACAACGTTAACCGGGATAATGTAAAATGAGGAGTTACTATAAGTCAGAAGATGACTAGGTGGGGTCCATATTAGTAGACTTTTTTTTTACAAAAAGGTGGGAAAAGGAACAGGGAAAAAAATGAGCAGACAAATTTCATATGGTGGAAAAGGCTGTTTGAATGCAGAGACTTTTGAGGCCTTAGAGTAGCAGCCGTGTTAGTCTGTATCCACAAAAGAACAGGAATACTTGTGGCAACTTAGAGGCTAACAAATATATGGGCCATCTTGATTATCACTACAAAAGTTGTTTTCTCCTGCTGATAATAGCTCATCTTAATTAATTAGCCTCTTAGACTTGGTATGGCAACTTCCAGCTTTTCATGTTCTCTGTATGTATATATAGATCTTCTGACTAATGTTCCATTCTATGCATCTGATGAAGGGGGCTGTAGCCGACGAAAGCTTATGCTCAAATAAATTTGTTAGTCTCTGAGGTGCCACAAGTACTCCTGTTCTTTTTAAGGCCTTGTGTGCAGTTGTGACTTTGTTCTGAGCAGGCCGAAGTGAATCTTTTTGTTTTTTTAATGGCAGCTATGTGCGTAAAATGACATGTTACTATGTGGAAAGGACACAAATGGCTACAGCTGTACTTGTCACTTCAGTTCACTTTGTCATTCTCTGAAGTGGTCAGGCAACTTGGGAGTTGAAACAACTTTAAGATTTTTGCTGGGAGGTGATAGGACTGTGTGGACATCCTGCTTTGAATCCACAGTTTACATGCTAATCATGTATGCTTTGGATTCTTGTGTATTCAGGAATAAGATGAGAATTTGGATCACTTAAGTGAAGACAGAGCCACCACATGATCTTACTCTGTCCTTCCTTGGCACCTTTTAATTGTTTGCTTCTTCCCACATATATGATACCTAAATTCTAAATTGTAAGCTTCTCAGGGAAGGACCTTGGGCTGCTTGTTTCATGAAGTTCCTGATAGACATTTGGTATAAAACACTCCTTTTATGAATTAAAAGGAGTGCTATTTTTTGACAGCCTTCTAAAAACAAATGTTGGTCCTCAATTAAAAATGCGTGCATGGTAGAGGAAAGTCTGTGTGGTTATGGAGCCCATGAGTCTAAGGTCTATCACAAAGTTATGTGACCAACTGAAGTCTTCAGTTGACAAAAATACTTGTATATGCTCATATTGCACACTGCCTAGAATGGTGACAATATATTGATTAGGAAAAGTAAATGCTTCCAAGCTCATAAAATTCTCTGTAGTTTAACTGAACAAGTTTCTTCAATATTTCCCAGTTAGGCTAGAAAGTTTCTCAATTCTGGATAGACTGTACAGTTGGGGTGCTTGGGATGCCACCCCACTCCAGAAAAGGAAGGGGACAAATCCACACAATCAGTGGAAAGTCTCCAAAGCAGCAGCGGCACTACAATTTACTTTATTAACTCAGCAGCTGCAGTAACACAGTCATAGGACACTTCCAAAAGGTCCCTTAATTGAGCGTATGCTGCCATGCTTGGAGCCATTGCTCCTCATAGTCTAGTACAGACTCGGGGGTCGTGAGGTTATTACTAGCTGTCAGCTTCCACCCTCAAGCCCTGCTTCGTCTCCAGCATTTATAATGGTGTTAAATATATATATTCAAAACGTGTTTTTAATATACAAGGGGGGTCACACTCAAAGGCTTGCTGTGTCAAAGGAGTCGCCAATACAAAAGTTTGAGAACCAGTGGTCTAGTATGTTAACAATCTTTTTTTTTTTTCCTGCCACCCATCACTGTAGTATCTGAGCACCTTTTCTGTAAAATTAATAGTAGTAGCCAAGTCTCTGGTAGATGTCATGAAGTCTCAGGGACTTCTCCCATGGTGGGATAAAAGCAGGTGTTTTTTAAAATTGTAGTAACTTTATTTAATATTGATTTTGTTTTGAGGATTGTTTGGTTAATTGGTGCTTTTGGCAGTGGAAAGGGAGCATAGTCTAATGAAAGTCTTTGTGAAAAGGCCCGCTGGAAATGGAAGAATTTGCAGTACGGTAACTTCTCACTTAACATCCTCCTGCTTAACGTTGTTTCGAAGTTAAGTTGCTGCTCCGTTAGGAAACATACTCATTTAAAGTTGTGCAATGCTCCCTTGTAAAGTCAACCAAACGACATTATAAGGAACATTGCACAAGTTCCTCTTCTTCGCCTCCTCCCCTTCCCTTCCTCCCAGCGCTTTCCCTGCCGCCAAACAGCTGTTTGGCGGTGCTTAGGACTTTCTGGGAGGGAGGGAGGAAGTGAGGAAGGTGCCTCCCCCTGGAATGCAGGGGCTTTGGGGACTGCAGGGCCCTGAGCTAAGGGGGCCCTGTGGCCCTGCGAGCATGGACTGGAGGACTCAGGAAGAACAGGGGCAGCTGTGCAGCCAGCAACTGGAGAGAAGCGACGCTTTCCCCTTCAAAGCTGGCTGGAGAGAAGCAGTGCTTTGAAGGGGAAAGTGCCACTTCTCTCCAGCTGCTGGCTTTGCGGCTGCCCCTGCTCCTCCTGAATCCTCCAGCCCGTGGAGGAGCAGGGGCAGCCGCGCAGCCAGCGGCTGAAGAGAAGTGGCACTTTGAAGGGGAAAGTGCCACTTCTCTCCAGCCGTTGGCTGTGCGGCTGCCCCTGCTTCTCCTGAGTCCTCCGGCCCATGCTCACAGGGCCACATTTTGAAAAGAGGCTTTAGAGCTGCAGGCCAGGGCCCCGAGGCCCCCTTAGCCCAGGGCACTGCAGCCCCTAAAGCCCCTGCATTCCAGGTGACCCTGCCTGCCAGGATGGGGTGGGGTGGGCAGGGCAGCTCCCAGAATCAACGCCATGAGGGCAGTGCCGCGCTGCACAGAACCACCTGCACACCCCCTGCACCAAACAGGAGCTGCCCCAGGTAAGTGCTCTGCACCTCCTGCCTGCCCCAGCCCTGAGCCTCCTCCCGCACCCCTACCCCGAGTGCCTTCCCACACCCTAACTCTCTCCCAGACCCCGCACCTCACCCTGAGCATCCTCCCACACCCGAACTCCCTTCCAGACCCCGCACTCCCCAGCCCTGAGCCCCAGGGGTAAGACAGGGGCACCTCCCCACGACAGTACAGTACTGTACAGTATATAATGCCTTTTGTCTACCCCAAAAAAATTTCCTTGGAACCTAATCCCCCGCTTTTACATTAAATCTTATGGGAAAATTGGATTCGTTTAACATCATTTCACTTAAAGCTGCATTTTTCAGGAACATAACTATAACGTTAAGTGAGGAGTTATTGTATTTCCAGCAGAGTTTCAGTCTCTGCATTCACCTAATCACAGTTGTTTGTATTGCCTTATTTTCAGTGCTACATATTTCTTTCCCTTTCCTTTATTTACAGCACTTGCTCTTGCTTTTTCTAATGCACACTGCCAAATAGAACAGATTAGCCTGACAAGGTTTTGCAGAATAAGAACACAAGTTACTTGTTAAATCAAGCAGAATAGGGGTACTATAGTTGCTATTGCTTATTATCCACAGCAGAAAAGGTACCTAAAGTGGAATTACAGATGAAGTACTCAAATGTTTAGTTGAGACTCGGGTCTCTCATGAATGTAGGAGCAGCTGTGTCAATATCTGTACACCTCCAGCCGTTGTTTAATTTATTGTTGGTAACTGATATTTCCACTGGCTTCTGAAAAAAGGTAGAAATGTGAGTATGTAACTCAGATGAATGTAAAGCTAACACTAACTGTTCTAGAGCATCCTTATTATCTGTGCTAAGCCTGCTGGAAAATAGCCTTATAACAATTCTTAAATAGTTGAGGACCATTTTGTGGTTCCATTATTCTAAGGATCCTTTAACTTAACGATATCAAATAACGTGGATAAAAATCTAGTCAGTTTTCATTTTAGAAGTTGATTAAATCATCTCTTAATATAGATGTATTAAGTCTGGCTATACAACTGGCTGAGCTGGATTGGTATCTACTGTAGCAACCAGACAGAACAGGTGCTGTTGCAGGAGTATTCTTGGCTTAACCAGAAGAAAATCCTCAGGAAATATTTGCAGTTTGTTCTTGTTTGTCTGATTTATACGTGAATCACTCAAAGTACACACAGATTTCTCTCCTCTCTGACAGTAACAGCTAGTGCTGCTGCCTGTATGTATAAGTGAACTGTAGAGTAAGTGATACTCAGAATAAAATCACTGGAGCATTTTACTTTCCTGTTTTGCTCTTGATGTTTAGGAAAAAATGCATCCAAGAGGACAGGGAAAACGGTTGCATTTTAAGCTTAGGCTCCCCCACTTGAGCTTTTTTCACTGTTCAGGCGTATTCTATGATATATAGGAGGGGTTCTCAATCTCTTTCTTTTTCAAGCTCCCCCAGCATGCTATAAAAACTGTAGGGCCCAGTGGGGGCCTAGATGCTCACCTTCCTATTCCTCCCTTCTCTCCCCCCCAAAAAAACTGGATGTATGCAATAGTGAAGCATCTGGATAAATAATGTTACATTAAATAAATATTGCTCTACAGTCATTGCCATTTGTTCAAGTCATCCATCTTAACTGTCAGAAGAGAGATGGAAAAAGTCATAGAATCTCAGGGTTAGAAGGGACCTCAGGAGGTCATCTAATCCAACCCCCTGCTCAGAGCAGGACCAATCCGCAGACAGATTTTTGCACCAGATCCCTAAATGATTGAACTCACAACTCTGGGTTTAGCAGGCCAATGGTCAAACCACTGAGCTATCCCTCTCTCCATTAAGTTTAATCTTTTTTCTTCTCTCCTCTCCCGTGGGTGGAAGCAGGAAGTATAGATGCTGTGTTGGGAAGGATGGTAATTTTATATCACTTTACTTGAGTGATGCTGCATATGGTATGAGTAAAATGATGACTTCAGGTGGAAACTTGGTGCACTGACAGTTCCCAGCATTAAGTTTAAGAGTGTAACGATTGATCTGGTATGTGAAATGAAATAAGTTTTTTATCAGCCCTCGAGTTGGAGGGCTGCTGATGTATTAGTCTGAATAGGAAACTTTTTTAAAATTATTTTTGCTTCCAGATATATGAATGCAGCTAAACTGAAAGAATAAACTTAATCAAAAAAATGAGCCTAAATGGTTCTATAGGCGCAATGGGATAACAGTATATGCTAGAGATAGCAGAGAAATCACCGTTATGTCCTATTTGAAGTAATAGATGGAGATTAGAGATTTCTTCCTGAGTTCCATCACTGAAAACTATTCATGCATTGTAGAAAGGTAAATCTCAAGGCCCTTGGGTTGCACAGGCATCTTCAAGGAAAGCGGAATCAGAAACTGCAAAGAATTCAGCTGGTTTTGTTGAAAGTAAATAGGAATTCTACAAATGGATCATACAACATAGTCATTCTGAGCATTAGTGTCACCAGGGTTAGCGTCAGATGTGCTGTTACAAATATGGCCAAGCAAACTGCTCCATGCCTTCCCACCACTACCCAGTTGCCTTTCTCTGTCATCCCTGGATTGGTAACTACTGTAGCAATCAGACAGAACAGATGCTGTTGCGGGAGTATTCTTGGCTTAACCATAAGAAACTACCCCATCTCCATTCAAGGGATGAAGACAGGAAGAGCTTGGGTCATTATAATAGCGTACATATACCATCATAGGTCCTTTGAGGTTTTAGAAATAATTTAGCTGTCAGACTAAAAGACCGTCTTTGGCAGTAACAAGCCTGGCTGAACTGAAAAGCTGATTTGTCATCTTGTCCTTCAGGTTGGACTGTCTGACAGTGGAATGACTATCTTTAAAATAAAGTTCCTGAAAACTCTTGAACTTAGCTACCAGTCAAGAGAGTATCACTTTGAGAATTATAACAACAGAACAGGAAACACAGTACTGATACGAGCAAGGAAATACCTGAAAAAGAAGGGGGATTAGGTTGTTAAATTTAAAATATTACCATTCTTGGGTTGTAATCAACATACCTAAATATCTTAAATCTGGAGATGTCCCTTCATTTATCCATTCCACATCACAAAGCATCAGTTCAAAGGACAAACCAGTTCTTTAAAGAGATTAACACATTAAAATATGACCTATTTTTTAAAATAAAGCCTTTAAATGCAATCAGATTTTACTCATTTAGGTCCTCATCTGAGCCATTTCATCTGTCATTTCTCAGGTTTATTTAATCAATTAATGTCCTCCTCCTAGTGGAAACGATATTCTGTGTGGTGATAGTTGTGCTTCAGAACCAGTGCCTGTGCTATCATGCATGAAATCATTATGCATGGTTTCCCTGAGTTTACAGCTGTACAGTAGATCTGTGACATAACACATGTCTCTTGAGTCTCATTCGGTACCCTATCCTAGATGTCTGCGTGGGCCTAATTTTTAGGTCCGTGGGGTCAGCATGACAGCTATATGCACTTGCATGCCTGGACTGCTCCTGCCAGCTGCTGCCCCCTGCTGCGTGATGTGTGCACTGCGGTATGAGGGGCTGAATTCCTCTGCACATTTGTTGTGCAGCATGCACCACACAGCAAGGTGGCGGTATCTGGCAGGAGCGGGACATGCAGCCACACTGACCCCACGGACAGGGAGAAAGGATAACTGACCCAAGCCTGAGACGATCCAGTTGTTTTCCCCTCCTGGATCCAATACTTGTCATCAGGTCATGAGCATACGTCCCTCTCAGGCCTCCTAGTCTCTACTGACCTAGGGAGTAAGAAAATTGACCTGAGAATAAAACCTCTGACATGACATCAGTGAGCACTAACTAGAAGGGCCCCCAAGTGACGTGCTACATTTTTTTGTAGACCTCAAATAATCCAGAATTGGTGCAAATAGCAAAGATTCTTTTAAAACAGCGATTCTCAAACTGTGGATCCTAGTTTCTTTTAATAGGTCTCCAGGGCTGGTGTTACTCCCTGCTGCCAGGGGCAGAAGCTGAAGCCCGAGCCCCATTGCTCAGGGCTGAAGCCAACACATGGGCAACTTAAGTTCACCCAGCCCCCTGTGGAATGGGGCCACGGGCGATTGCCCTGCTTACCACCTGGTAACACCAGCCTTGATTCTAGACTCTAGAACAGGGGCAGGCAAACTTTTTGGCCTGAGGGCTGCATTGGGTTTCAGAAATTGTATGGAGGGCCGGTTAGGCCAGGCAGGTGCGACCCTCTCCCCCCCCCCCCCC
>NC_133777.1:52565489-52577614 GCF_003597395.2 Chelonoidis abingdonii | reverse complement strand
GCCCCATCCAACCCCTCCCTCCTTCCTGACTGCCCCCCCCCCGGGAACCCTGCACCATCCAACCACCCCTTCTCCCTGACCACTTCCAGAACCTCTGCCCCCATTCAATGCCCCTGTTCCCCGCCCTCTGCTACCCCGACCCCATCCACACCCCCGGTCCCTGACGACCACCCGAACTCCCCTGCCCTCTATACAACCCCCCTCTCCCTGCCCCCTTACTACGCTGCTTGGAGCACCAGTGGCTGGCAGTGCAGCCGCACCATGACAGACAGCCGTGCCGCCGGGCTGGAGCCAGCCATGCACCGCGCAGCACACAGCACCTGGTCAGGCCAGGCTCTGCAACTGTGCTGCCCCCAGGAGCTCGCCGCTCATTGCCCAAAGCATTGCGCCAGTGGCGCGCCTCCTGGGCCAGGCGTGCAGGGGCCAGGGAGAACAGTCCCATGGGCCAGCTGTAACCCGGATGCCTTAGTTTGCCCACCTCTGCTCTAGAATCTAGAGTAATACAGAACACGGGTTGTGTAGTAATTTTTGTTGTTGGAAGTGGGATGCAGTGCAATGAAGTATGAGAACCTCTGTTTTAAAAGATACTTTAAAATTTGTCTGAACTGGTACAGAAACTACTAATTTGGAGGCTAAAGCCCTTGTGGTTACATCTGTGTAGTAGTCAGATCTTGTCAGGTTGAGTTGCGTTGGGTTGCAGGGCTCTAGCCTCTCTGTTGTACCCACTGTATTAAGTCCAGAGATACAACTTCCAACCTTGGTTAATATCTCACTACTGATAGTTGCAACAGCTGCTATGAATTGGGGGACTTGAAATAAGACCCTGAAAGTGACAATCTCATAACAAGTGGGGAACCAGAATGAATTGAGATTTCTGTCAGCAATGGACATTATAATTTGTAACAGCTTATTTGTTCTTTCTGTGTTGCCTGATTTTAATTTTTAATCTCATTTTCTTTTTTGAATCAAGTTCATATCCTACATCATTAAGGTGTGATGTGAATTCATTTTGAAACCCTGAGGATATCTAGTTGGCATTTTAAAGTAAAATATGAATGAGTAGGATATAGTCATTAGTAGCTAGACTTAAGAGGGATAAAAAATTAGAACAAAACATAATTTGACTTTCTTTTGGCCTTGAGCAGTGGCTGTAAGGTAAACCTTTGGGAAATGATGAGAGTTTGTATAAGCAAATAAAGTAAAATGGCATAAGAGACAATGCATTTTTCATATGATGGAATGTTTTTGTAGGAACTTTTAAATGTCATTGCAGATTAGTGTGGACAGCGGGGACGCAAAAGCCTTTAAAAAGTGGGTCAAGTGATCTCATATTTATGTATAAGAATTCTAGTGTCAGCTTAGGTTGTGTAATGTCAAATGAATACAGTTCTTCAATATTCATTTGCCTAGGATTGCATTTAGCACAGTATTTAATAATAAATTATAAATAAATATACTCTGAAAATCAAAACAGTTCATGACACTCCTTTTATTAATTGCATTAGTAAAACACAGAGGGAGATTTTTATTAATATCACCAATTGAAATTAATTTTTGTTCATGAGTAAGGTTAAGATTTTTGTCTCTGTTCTTTTTAGTAAAACTCGAGGACAGGTCATGGACAATGAACAAAAATTCATGGAAACCTGTGACCTGTCTGTGACTTTTACTAAAAATAACCAGAGGGAGGGAGACTAACCTCTCGAGGTGGTGAAGCCTGAGCCGGGGGGACTGACAGCCTGATCCCTGCTGCCAGAAGGGGTGACAGCTCCAGCCCCCGCTACCTCCGAGTAGAGACCCAGAAAGTGCTGCAGCTACTTTGGTGGCAAAGCTGCCTTGGGAACCGCTGTGAGCACAGGTCACTTTGTCTGCCTGATCTGGCACTTGCTGGGCCCCCTCCACTCCTATCCTGGGTTCAGGGGTGGAAGGTTGCTATATATATACACACACATACAGAGAACATGAAAAGGTGGGAGTTCCCCTACCAACTCTAAGAGCCTAATTAGTTAAGACGACCTATTGTCAGTAGGAGAAAAAAAAAGCTTTTGTAGTGATAATCAAGATAGCCCATTTAAGACAGTTTGGCAAGAAGGTGTGAGGATACTTAACATGGGGAAATACAGGAGAAAGTTCATTCTTCTTGCAATCCAGTGATCAGGACAAAATGGAAGGGTTAAATGCTGAGCAGCTCTACTTGATCTAGGGGGTTTCTTCTATTTCCTGGAAGTTGATTGGCCAGTCTTGGGCTAGAAAGGACAATGGATGATGTCCCATGGGACCAAGAAATCGTGTTGGCAGACTCTCAGGGCCCAACTCTGGTGGGAGGGGCTGGGGCCCAAGCTCTGTCCACACTGCAAAACAATGGAGTTTGGGTCCAAGCATCCATGGGATTCAGGCTCGAACCCTCGACTCCTCAGTGATCCCTGGAGACAGGGCCCAGGCCTACGTTAGACAGAACTTTTCTATAGACATATAGGGGTTTGAGCTTGAGTCTCAGCCTGCCCCTGTGTAGGTCCCTTGGGCCCAGCACACTACAGGGGTCACTCTCAAGGGACTGGAGCATAGACTAGACCCTGTGGATCTATGATGCATGGAAATAAGAAATACAAGTATGTAATGGACCCAGGCATCATCAGTAGGGTAGGTTAATGTTTGCTGAAGCTTTTCAGGAATGTTGCTGAGGGAATCTCCCTGTGAGCGCATTCAATAAAGTGATAGATTTGACCTCCTGTTAGCAGGCAGGAAGTGTCCACGTGCTAGACTAATTATCTAATTTAACTATAGCACAGCAAAACAGTGTGTGTAATTAACACTTCTCTCTTTACCATAATGGTAGCAGTCTCTATTTAACATCCATTGTGGTTTCTGCAGTGCTGTTGAATCTGGTTTTCAACCTGTTTAGTGAAACACCCTTCCCAAACAGACTTCGTGGGGACCACAGCCATCCGACTTGTGATATCTCTGGTTTTTCTCCTGTTCTTTCTAGCTGCGAGTCCTCTTGTCCTTCATTGTCTCTAGCAATCTTCTGCAAGTCATCCTGTATCTTCCTGAGCTCTGAACTCTGCGTATCTTCATTGGCTCTTCCCCTCTTCTTACAGGATTAGCTGCTCTTCTCTTCTTCCTTGCCTCCCCCCCCTTCAATTACAGCCTGTTGTGCCCCTTCATTTTCCAACACAGCACACCTGTTCCTGAGCTCTTCCTTCACTAGCTGTTCTTTTCCTCTGCCTGGATTTTGTAGTCACATGCTTCCCTCTGGGCACTTTCCTCACCCAGCTGTCTCCCCTCCGAGTTCTTTAGTCCAGTTTGCATCTGCAAGTCTTGACTTTTCCATTCATCTTCAAGAGCTCCTCTTGCAAGCCTAAGTGTGTTCACTTGCTCATGTCCAAATTCTGAATCGAGTGTTTGAGCTAGGGGCTTGGCTACACTGGCGCTTTACAGCGCTGCAACTTTCTCGCTCAGGGATGTGAAAAAAACACCCCCCTGAGCGCTGCAAGTTACAGCGCTGCAAAGCACCAGCATAAACAGTGCCGCAGCACTGGGGAGCACGGCTCCCAGCGCTGCAAGCTAATCCCCATAAGGAGCTGGAGTACGTGCAGCACTGGGAGAGCTCTCTCCCAGCGCTGGGACCACACTCACACTTCAAAGCGCTGTGCTTTGAAGTTCCGAGTGTAGCCAAGCCCTAGGAAGAGGCAGTGGTTTTTCTTGTAATGCTGCCTTTGCAGAGTGCCTCCCCCACCAGTACTGTTTTGCTCTGCGTGCTTCTCTCCAGAGGTGGAATATGTTCTGGGTCAGAATATGACACGAGGGTTTGATTTGGGGACTGCAAACTCATGTTGGTTTTAACCACCCTGCTCTTCTCGTAATGCTAAATGGGAGGAGGACATGGGTGAGGTGGAGGAGATTTTGGAGGCAGTCCCAGTATTGAACCACAGTTCTAAATATCACACTTCTGTATGATACTGATTGATTCTCCATTTCATGGTCACTGTCACTTGCAAAGATGTTCAGCCTTTGTGAAACAGACTCTGGATTTAGTCATTTTAACTTTTGTGTACCATGTGTCGTTCTTGCATTTGATAATTAAAAGTTGTATGTTATACGTTATAGAAGTTGTTTAGTATAATACCCTTAATTAAGGTCTTATATAAAGTTATTAACCCCAAGCGCTTGTGGTATATTGATTCTTTTTTTTGTAGGAGGCCTTTTATTGCTGCTGTGTATTTTTGCGAGCTGTTGACACATCCTAGGAAGCTATTTAAATCTGCACACGGGGAAGTGTTCTCTCTCCTGCATTTGCCACTACAAAGGAAATACTTGTGTCTTGTATGATATAGTGGGGGGGTTGTATTTATTTAAAATTCAGAAGAACTGTAACATACAACACAAGTAGTTCATCCTCCATAAACTGCAATGAAGAGTTGACTCAACTGTACACCCAGTGACTGATCTGCCCAGTTAACCAGCTGCTGAAGTTTCCTACTTCCTTTGGTACCCTAACCTCGGCCAATTACTGAACACTCCAGCATCCACAAGTGCCCCTTCACCCTGTGAAGTTCCCCAGTCTGAAGTTTTCCCCAGTTAATGAGCCCCGAGCCCCACCTTCCTCATCCCATCCTCATATCTTCTTCCTAGCTAACAATTTCCTACTGTCCCCTTTCCAGAAAAGGATTCCTTTAGAGAAGCTAAATATTCCTAGTAATTAGAATACACATTCTGTTTCGTGGCTGAGAATGGAGAATCCTGAGAATTAAAATCTTTACAATACCTTGCATTTAGTCTCTAAATTCCTGTTTGAGTGTGTATTAAATGGTTAAAGAGTATAATCCCCCATGCAGCTGCTAACGTGGTTATGTGAAAGGAGCATACATTGAACTTGATTAAGCTTGGTGCAGTACCATGTGAAAATCTATTGGCATTCTAGGTATTGCATGCAGTGATCAGCAGCTGCATTCATAGTATGTCTTAAACAGCTGGTACTGCTTTCAAACAGGAAAACATTTTTTTGGCAACTATTGAAATTTGCATTGTGTTTTTGTGTGGTCTTTTCCCATTAGAGACTAATGAAGACACTTTTGTGAATGCATATTTTAGTCAGCTGCTGTTTGTTACCTACTGGGAGCCATTGTTGAATACACTGTTGTGTATATCACTGTTTTGCCTGCCACAAGGGAAGAAGAGCTCTGTGTAGCTTGCAAGCTTGTCTGTTTCACCAACAGAGGTTACTCCAATAAAATATTATTTCCCCCACCTTGTGTCTCTCTAATATCCTGAAACTAATACGGCTACAACACAAGACAAACATTTTAGAGCTCTCTGTGCACCTTGTGGACGGGGGGGCATGTTGTAGGGCAGGATTATGTCTTGAGTCTGAATCATCAAACATGTTTGGGGTAGGCTTATTATTGTGGTCTCCATGAACATGCAAGTTCTTTCTTAGGTGTGTTACTTTGTTCCTAAAGTTAATACAGTGACATGGGAACTACTACAGAAGGTTGTGTGTGTGTGATGAGTTTCACTACTTACCACTAGGGTCGTTGCCTGCTGGTTGCTGTGGGATTAACCCTTTCAGCCTGACATCCTCTTCTTGCAGTTCCTCAGCCCATCATCTTGCTGTGTGACCTCTCTCTTGCTCCTCCAGCGCTTCAGTGCCTCGTCTTGCTGGCTTAGCCCTCTGGCCAAATCACAATAGTTCTCCTCCTCCAGGGTTCTATCAAAGTCCTCCACAGCAACAAGGAAGGCTTTAGCTCCACTGCCCTGGATTAGTCACCCCCTCAGTGACTGGGATGTATGGTTCCAGACAGTCTTCAAGGTCACTCCACAGCTTGTGCCACACATTCAGTGGCTGGTAGGGGAACCCAGGCATGCCATCTACGCTGGGTTCCAGTCCGGGCGCTAGCCCAAAGTCAAAGTCTGGCAGCCAAAGTCTGTACCTACCCCAAACCTTCCTGCCTTTCCCCGGGACTGTTCCCAACCTTACTTATCCCAGGTTAGCATCCTCCACCATATCTAAACCCCTTCTCCTGGGTCGGCTAGACAAACCCTTCCTCTTTGGTCCAAAGCCCCTTTCTCTCTCTTATTCCAGAGGGAGTGACTGCAGCTCTCCTCCCAGCACCCTGGTTTTATAGAAGCCCCTCCTATTTCTCTCCTGGTAAGGGTCCATTAATTAGGGCTCTCCTCTCAGTGTAAGTATCCCCCAGCCGGCAGCCTAACAGGTTACTTGGCCCATCTGACCTATGTTAACTCCATTATGGTGAATGTGTTATATATTATAGTGGTAGTTTGGGTCAAGACTAGAGTGTTCCAGAGCTAGAGCAGAAAGGAGCTGGAAGTATAATTGAGATCATTATAAGTTTGGCTAAAGTGGGAGCTGGCTGCATTTGAAGCATTCCAGTAAATTGTACAGGGCAGGAATAAAAGCATCCTGGAGAACTCTCTGTTACGAGTTACAGGATGCTAACAGTAAAGTTGAACCGTTTGCCATTTTACTTAATATTTGTATTAACAATTTGTTTTTATTTCCGTGAACTTTGGTCCTCCATCTCTTGTGAGTATTGAAAAACCTGATTTAATTTTGGTACTATGCTAGTCACTTTAGGCACAGCGATTCATCTGAAAAATGTGCACACATGTAGCTTAAACTAACCAGTTACCACTACTGTGGTTTATTGTGCTCCTGTGTTGATAGTATTAAGAGATTATGTTAGTGTGAAACGCAAACCCTGAATATAGATTAGCTTTTCATAAGTCATTAAATAAAAACTCTGCCATACTTTTTAATTAGAACAATCACCAGAGAGAAGAGTTGAGCTACTAAAGGATATAGTAGTCTTAATCTTCAGTGTGCCTTTGCTTAAATCAGAGATTATGATAAATATAGCTGATAAACACTTCTAAAAAAGTTGGTACTATTTGCAAATTAATTCGGAGCCCAGTCCTGCTCTCACTGAGAATGGGAATTAACATGCGAAATTCTGACTTTCATTTCACTGAGTGGAACTGGTAGAAACCTAGTTAGTAGAACGTTTGATACCACTGTATTCTCACTAAAGAATTAAAATGTTTTAGTATACTTCAGTTGTGTAAGTTACATCCTTAAACCACTCCCCAAACAAGTTGTCATCTTTTTCTCCCTTGCAAGAATGAATCTAGGTGGTTCCTTACCATTCACATCTCCTGAAGAAAGGCCTGTGTAGCCATAGCTATTAGACACCTCCTATAGCCATCATTTTAGGGACCACTCTTCCCTCTTAGAGAGAGCCTATTTATCCTTTTCCCAAAAAGGCTTCTATCTTGAGTCTACTTCTACTCGGCAACTCTGTAGTGGTCATGTTTTTAATAGGTCTAAAATATATGTCTTTACAAATTCAGTACTGAATGCAGTATGCTCAGCTTTGTGTAGGGTAAACATAAGGGCTTTATCCAATAGGAAAAAGGTATGTTAATACAGAGGTATGGTTGGTTGGTGGTATACCATCGCCTTGCAGAACGTTTATTTGAGCAGAAATCAAACTTCTGAAAACTAGAAATGCACAGTTAAGGTTGCCCTGGCAACCTTAACTTGCCTTCATTCAGCAGTGACCCGATACAGCCCATCAACACACATCTTTACTCTGCCAACCCCTATATATGGGCACGGGATCCCCAGATCCTAGCATACATATTGCGTGCAGTGAGCGGGGCTCAGACAGCTATAGAGGGACAAGGCCCTCCATATCCCAGCTCATATAAGGGAGGCAAGGAGAGAGGCTCAGACCTCCTAGCGGGTCAAGAGTCCCTCAGATCTGGACATACACAGGAAAGGAGAATGTGGGGCTAACGTGTGCCCTTGCCCCATTTCTCCTCCATTCATCTTGCCACTCTCATCCCCATTCCCACTGTCCCGCACCTACTCCCCTACCTCCAAACCTGCCTCACCTGATCCCCCAACTTCTCTTCCCTCCCCTGCCACCCATATAATGACAACTTAACTGTTAGTGGATGTCTTCATGGGTGCCTAGACAACAAAGATCATAGATCTCCATGTGTGTCGAAAGCTGCAGATACTGATACAATACAGAAAAGCTAAATTCTTTGTCAGGTTTGTCTTGATGCTGAAACTGAATGCAGCACTTCAGAAATGAGACCCACTTATTTTGACACTTCAGCGGTCTAGTCAAAATATGCAGTTGGATAATCTTGATTAGTAGAGCCACTGCATACAATGAACTGAGTTTCAAAATCCATAGATAAAAAATAATGCTGGAAAGTGAGCTTATGAGTAGACGGATTTATTTTCAATTGGATATGACCGTTCATATTTTTAAATGATAAAGTGGATGGGTGTGTGCTTAGTAAAAATAAAGCTTTGTTCCAAATTCTATTCTTACACTGGTGCAGTCTCAGTGGGGTTGCATTAACATAACTGAGCCAAGACTTGCCTCTGTGCTCCCTGTGCTTTTAGTATGGAGTGTCACTGTCTTCAGTTCCAAAAATATGCATCCTGTAAATTTGTAGTGAGATCTATATTTCAGCTCTCACTAGATTCAAATTGTTTGGTGCGTTAAAATCGCACGCTGAGATGCTAGACCAGAATCGTTTGGAGTGGGGAGAGGGATAGCTCAATGGTTTGAGCATTGGCCTGCTAAACCCAGGGTTGTGAGTTCAATCCTTGAGGGGGCTACTTAGGGATCTGGCACAAAATCAGTACCTGATCCCACTAGTGAAGGCAGGAAGCTGGACTTTATGACCCTTCGGGGTCCCTTCCAGCTCTGTGAGATAGGGATATCACCATATTGGGCTTCTGTAGGTTCAGATGTTACCTTTATTGTTATACATTTCATTTTGTGTTCAGCGTACTGAAACACCTACTGCCATTTTGGGGTAAATCTGTAGTTTTATTGGTTATAAAGAAATACAATATCCTTCTGATATAAAGTGAGTCATTTAATCACTTAGTTTAAATTATACATCTATACAATCTTGATACTCTCTCACCAGCATAAGAAGTAAGCCTGTTTTTATCAAATTGTGATTAAAAATAGCTCCACTTTGATGCTATTCAGTTGCTTTAGCAGGGAAGATGTGAATTGTTTTAGAAATTGACTTAAATGGTGTAGAAGAGTATAGACTTCATTGGAAGTGTGTAGGTTGGTGCCTCCACTTTGGAAATGCGCCATAAACTGAACTATAGTTGTAATGGCTGAGCTCTTTCAAGCTAGTATGGAGGATTTAGCTACCTACTGTGCATTTAAAAACCAATGGGAGATGTTTGGCTAAATGGCATACAGTGTTTAGAAAATTTCAGCTATTTGACTGGAAGTAATGTGTTCTGGAATTTAGTTCCCAAAACTATTTGATTTTTATTTTATTTTTTACTTGAACTGCTTACAACAGTCACCATTAAAATGTTTATAATTTCCCTTTTGGGAGTATTTGGTACAGGGAATCACTCTCATATCTCTGAAATATTAAGAATTTGGAAAGACTTTTGTAAGGTTTTAAGGGGGAGGGATAGCTCAGTGGTTTGAGCATTGGCCTGCTATCCCCAGAGTTGTGAGTTCAATCCTTGAAGGGGCCACTTAGGGATCTGGGGCAAAAATCAGTACTTGGTCCTGCTAGTGAAGGCAGGAGGCTGGACTTAATGACCTTTCAAGGTCCCTTCCAGTTCTAGGAGATAGGTATATCACCTATTATTATAAAAGAGTGACTTTTTTTTAACTGAGGTATGTATATGACATTTAGCAAAATTTGATGGATTTCTTCCCCAGTCCCGAAGCAGATTTACTCAGTGGATGTTGCATGACTGGAGCCTATTGGAGCCACTCTCCAATAATCTGAAACAGGTCATTTTAGTCCAGTAAGATGCTCTTCTCGAAAAAGATTGAGTCTTTTCTCTCTGAGCACCTACTGGGCAAGATGTGAAACTGAATCAGGCTCTTATGCACAGCTTGTCCTTGAGATACATTTTATTTTTCTTAACCAGTTGCTTCACTGACTGACAGTTTTATAGGGATATATACTGGAAAACCCCCAAATCCTTCTTACCCAATTTTCAACATCAAGACTGCAGCAAATATTGGTTATACTAGTGTGGCAGGCCACTGGGTACAGTTGGGGTTAAACCCTGTCAGTAATGTCATAGCTGCATCATGTGGCTGATGTACTGCACCTCCAGTACCACCTGTAGCTACAGGGGGATTCCTGGGAGGCCAAGAACTACATAGAGACTTCAATATACCTGGTTGCAGCACAGAAGATGGCAGGGAATACAGAGTTCTCTTGGGCTGTTGCATCCGTCAGCTCCACCCTTCGCTCTGAGCTTCAGCTCTTGGTTGTGGAGGAAAGAAACAGGAATTCTGTTATGAACTCCCAAGGAATCATTTTACAAAATTGAGGTGTTAAACATATAATGGGAAGTATCTAAAAATCTTTCCTTTCCCCCTGAAGACTCTAGTTTTGCAGTGCAAGTTCTCTGGCTTCTTGATACTTGCAGACGTCATGCTGTTTGGTTTATTATTCATGGTGGAAAAAGTGCTCTTAAAACCTCATTTTGAATACATTTTACAAGGAACAGAGTGTATCTGGGTTGTTTGTGTACTTTAGCCCTCCCTGACAGGGAGAAGTCTCTTGAGGACTCTTTGGGAAAAATTACTTTTTATGCTTGGTGAGCTTTTAGCTGTATCTTGGCATGTCAACATACCATATAGAAAGTAACACTGGCAAGCAACATAAAGCCAGTTGCAGTAACAGTAACTTAAAAATAGGTGAAAATGTAAATACACATATTTAAAATAGTTGGTTAGACATGCAGGATGCAGTAACTTGGACTGCCTCACAAGTTGCAAATACTTACATTGTAACATCTGTATCGTTGCCTTGGATTTGTCTCTATTCCCCAAATGTCATCTGACACTTTCGATTAGTCATGCACTACACTGTCCCTTTCTGAATCTTGTGGCAGCTGAATCTCTACCTAATGAGAGAATTTGATACTTAAGGCTTAATTTCACAACAACAAATTTAGTGCTAGAGATATTGGCCAGAGTTGTTCCTCTTTGGGTCTGTATCGAAGGCTGTGTCAGCTCCCTTCACTAGGCTTGAAACCCAAGAAAGTTATAAAGATGTAACTAGAAGGGTTAAGGAACGGGTTTTTAGTTGCATGGGTGCAATGCTGATTTTGGTTTGAGTGCCTTTTTCTTGTTTTGTCATAAATCAGTAAGCAATCTACCTTCTCCTTAAAGGAGCATCCCCTGCTTTTGAGACCATTGTGACCTTGGTTCCATTAATCAAAAGAGTAAGGTAGGGTTATTGCTGGCTTCAACTTCGAAAAATGAAATAATATACTGGATAGTATCTGGTATCCAGAACTTCAATACCAGCAGCATTACCACTGCCTGCTGTGTAAAAATGATTCAAAGACCAGTTCAGGGTTTTTTTTCTTTTTCTTTTTTAAAGAGACAAGGAAAGGGACATACAGCACTGGTAACACGTTCTGAAGACTTCTGCTTTAAGTTCAAGGGCCACATAGTGTATCCCCAGGACGTATCCAAGCCCTTAACTCAGAGTAGGAATTTTTATTGCAGGGAGTGGATAGACTGGGACTTGGGAGACCTGGATTAAAGTCCTTGCTCCACCACAGGTTTCCTGTATAACTCTGGACAAATCATTAGTGTGTCTGTGCTTCATTTCCTCATCAAATAGTCTACTTCTGATTGATGGGGGATGGGGGAACAGGACAGATATGGGGCAGAATTGATTGGGGCAGGGCTGAAGGAGACATACATATGTGATGTTGCTTTCATTTCTATAGGATGTGATAGACTCCACCTCATTTTTTCAGAGTACTGTAAGCACTGCATTTATTCTATACTAATTTGTGAACTGGACAGGAGATCAGTCAGTTACTGAAAAGTCTGACCCAGTGGGGTCAAAGATGGCTGTGCTTGTCTAGCTTGCTATCCTTTTTAAAGGCCCTTTTTAAAGACACCATAATAGAGGCCCAACTTCAATGTATACCCCAAATTAAGAAACACAGTAAAAACTAAAAAAGAGCCACCGTGGCTTAACAACCATGTAAAAGAAGCAGTGAGAGATAAAAAGACTTCCTTTAAAAAGTGGAAGTCAAATCCTAGTGAGGCAAATAGAAA
>NC_133777.1:52551644-52563486 GCF_003597395.2 Chelonoidis abingdonii | reverse complement strand
CTGTCGGTAGACAGATACTGGGCTAGATGGACCTTTGGTCTGACCCAGTACGGCTGCTCTTATGTTCTTATATCCTAAAAAAATTGCAAATATAATTATAGCAGCAGAGCATCCATTAGTGAATCATGGCAGTCCAATAAATCTAATTTTTTTTTTTAGTCTAGGAATGCTGGATTTTTGTTTAGGTCATTCAAAATATAATGCGTTTTCAGGACTTCTGTTGCAAGTGCCTCCTTGGGTAAACTATTTCTGGTACAGTGAGGTGTGGTGCTTTTCTGAATACTCCTTGTCATGACTCATATCTGAGGCCTCATCAGTATGGTCTGCATAAGCGGAATAACTAAATTGCATTGGGGTGAGTCAGCGTGATCACAGTTTTCCTCTGAAACTGTTTTTCAAGTGGTCAGTGCACACTAGGTTCTAACAATGCAGAAACAATATATGTCTGCTACTTTACCAAAATTATGCCCCAGATATTCTCAAAAAATAAGTTGAGGCCTGGGGAGCATTTAAGATGACCATAGTTTCCACTCCACTCAAATAACCGCATTTGGGGT
Organism: Chelonoidis abingdonii; assembly: GCF_003597395.2. NCBI lineage: Eukaryota > Metazoa > Chordata > Testudines > Testudinidae > Chelonoidis > Chelonoidis abingdonii. The sequence continues at coordinate 52,562,929 of NC_133777.1, read as the reverse complement.
TCATAATAAGAATCCAATAGTAAAGTCTTTGACTTGCAATAAATTCCATTAAAGAAGCCTTGCTAAATTGGCCATTAGTTTAATGATGACTAATCTGGTAGTTCTTCGAGTGCTTGCTCGTGTCCATTCCATATTAGGTGTGTGTGTTCGCCACATGCACCAGTGCTGGAAGTTTTTCCCTTAGCAGTATCCGTAGCAGACTGGCTCTGATGTCCTCTGGAGTGGTGCCCACATGGCACGGTATAAGGGGCGCTGCCGGCTCCCCCTACCCTCAGTTCCTTCCTGCCACCAGTGACAGTGCTGGAACTTCTGCTGCTTCGGCTAGCTTTCGCTTCTTTCAGTGTCGCTCTCAAACGTTTCTTTGTAAATTAGTTGTATATAGTTTAGTATTTACCCTTAGTATTAGTTCTAGTTAGTTGGTCCTGGATGGGCCTCAGCCTAGGGATGGAGCATGCCCGGATCCCCAGGCTTTAAACCACGTGATCGTTGTAAGCAACCCGTGCCCATCAGCGACCTGCACATTAACTGTTTAAGGTGTCTAGAAGGAGGACACATAAGCAACAAGTGTCGCATCTGTAAGTCATTCAAACCCAGAATGAAAAAGGAGAGACCCTATCTGTCTCAGGGCACTCCTGATGGAGTTGTCGCTGATCCTGGCACCAGAGCAGAGGTCCGACTCGGCCCCGAGCACCTCAGTGTTGGTACAGAGCGCCACGCCGGTGCTGTCTACGAGCGAGCATCGATCCCACTCCCCAGCCCCAGCGAAGAAGCCTAAGAGGTCCACGAGGGGAAGATCTCCCACTTCCCATAAGGGAAAGGAGAGGGCTGGAGGAGAGCCAAGACCCGTGTTGGGCGGCTCAACACCTCCATCAGGAAGTTGGGGCCCAGCTCATGTCGAGCGGTCAAGCCCCTCCCATAGTATGCCTGCCACACTGGACAGTGAAGAGGGTCTCCATCAACTCAACATCTTGTCGGTGCACGAGGTCCTGCAGGCAGCGCAGGAGATCCTGACGCTACTGGTGCCACCCACACGGGCTCTGGCAGTACCCAAGCCCAGGGGTAAACCTGCCTTGGGACTGTTCCAAGTGTCCCAGCCTCAACAGCACCACTCCCTATTGCAGGAGCGCTTGGCTGCACAGAGCCATCATGCCTCAGACTTTGGGAGGCAGGCTCAGAAAAGGCCTCATCAATCTCTGGACCCTGGGCACAGACAGCGGGATTCGAGGTATGGCTCACCGGAAACCTGAGGTAGACCTGTAGAGGCACGTGCCCTCCCGGCATGAGCATTGAGACGGACCCATTGGGTCTCCAACATTTCAACACTAGTTCTATGACTGATCGGCAGAACGGTCATGGGTCACCCACCTGACCACACCCATAGCCAAGATGTGAATCCCTTCAGTTGGGGAGATTCTATTGATGACAAACCTGCTCTGACTTCCAGTTACAGGTCAAACAGCGTGAGGTGTAGATCACCGGTCTACTGACGCAGACCTACCAAATGCCGAAGGTCCCCAGGGTCCCTCAGGAGGAACTTGTCCTGATCGGACAGGCCGGCGTTGAGGCACAACGGCTGGCACTATGGTGAGGAGCGCCGCCAGGCCAGCTGATCGTAGTCACTCCACAGTGTCCGTTCCGCGTAGGACTCTGGTGCTAATCTGGAGTCCCTGGTATCAGGACAGGCCCTGGCACCAGTCAGCCTAATCGGCACCGCAACCGACCCCATCGTCTCCGGGCCAACGGCCGGCACCATGGTACCCCTGGAACCATGGGGGTTCACCCAAGCTGCTTGATCAGTGACGGGGGACTCAGGCCATCGGCTGCAGCATCCCGCCTTCCTCTGGAACTGGAGGCCCCACAGGGGAAGAGCCCCCAGGCCCATGAGGACCTAGGGAGCAGCCAATTAGACCGCCAAGTGATGTGGATCCCTCAATGCTGGCTTCATCCTCCTCATCGCTGGATGAAGTGATTATGGAGCGATTATGGATCCCCCCTTACCCAGTTCCGCAAGATGATGCCAAGGCTCATCAGGAGTTTTTGAAGATGGTTGCCTCTAACCTGGGGCTCCAGGCAGAGAAACGTGAGGAGACATCTGACTCCCTGTTCAATGTCCTTTGCTCCACAGCACCCGCACCCAAGGGAGTATCGAAAATAATTAATGCCCTGTGGCAAACCCCCTCCTCCCTGCCACCCATCTCAAAAACGGCCGAGTACAAATACTTTGTGCCAGCTAAAGGCCATGAGTATCTCTATACTCACCTGGCCCCAAAGTCCCTCATAGTTGAGGCCGTTAAGCAGAGGAAGAGGCAGGGTCAACCTAGAGCTATGCCCAAGAATAAAAACTTGAAGAGACTGGATCTGTTTGGGTGAAAAATTTGTGTGTCTTCCAGCCTTCAGTCGACAGTGGCCAACCACCAAGGCCTCCTTGGCCGCTATCACTACAGTATGTGGCAGTCAATGGCCAAATTCGAGGTCTCGTTGCCCGAAGGGTCCAAGAAGGAATTCCAGCTGCTCCTCGAAGAGGGCACAGCTACAGTGAGAATGGCCCTCCAAGCAGCCTCGGATGCAGCAGACTCCATATCTTGCACCATGGCCTCGGCCATCTCCATGCGAAGGGCGTCCTGGCTGCTCTTCTCAGGTCTGTTAACGTAGGCTCAGCAATCGATGCAGGACCTCTCCTTTGATGGCCAGGCCCCTTTTGCAGAAGATACGGACGGTTAACTGCCTAGCCTTAAGGACTCCAGTGCTACCCTGAAAACTCTGGGGCTGTACAGTCCAGGTCCAGTCCGTAAGTGGTTCAAACCTCAGCATCAGCATGAAGCTCAAGCTGAAGGAATCCCTGAGCTAAGAGCATGCAACAAAGAAACCTCAGTGTACATCAGAGATGCCATGGCTGTCATAGAAATGATGGCTGGAAAAAAATTCTGGACAGGCCGTGAATTGGCTGCTGAGTACTTGAGGGAGGTCCTAAAAGGGTTTGAAAAAGCTAACTCTGTAATGCCAATCTTTGACAGGTATGACAACAGTAACTCTGTGAAAACGTTAGAAAAATAGTGCCAAACAGGTCTTAGATTGGACGTAGGAAATATGAGGTGATTGGTAGACACCCTGTGTCTCTGTGGAAAAAGTTTCTAAGCTTGCTATCCAACAATCAGTCACTTTAAAATTATCTGTGAATATATGATTAAAAAACTACCTGACAGTGTAGGATTACACCGAACGCAAACCCCCTCCTTGCTGGAAGCTTTTCTGATGGTGAAGTACCAAAGGCCACCACCAGTAGAGATGGGATCAGAGGAATAAGTGGTCAGTTTTCAAAATGGTGAGAGGTAAACAGCAGTGTCCCCTGAAGATCTGTACTGGGACCAGTGCTGTTCAACATATTCATAAATGATCTGGAAAAAGGGGCAAAGAGGTGACAAAATTTGCAGACAATATAAAATTGCTCAAGATAGTTAAGTCCAAAGCAGACTGTGAAGAGTTACAAAGTGATCTCACAAAACTGGGTGACTGGGCAATAAAATGGCAGATGAAATTCAGTGTGGATAAATGCATGTTGGAAAACATTGAAAAACATAATACCACTATGTATATAAAATTATGGGGTCTAAATTAGCTGTTGCCACTCAAGAAAGAGATCTTGGAGTCATTGTGGATAGTTCTCTGAAAACATCCAGTCAATGTGCAGCAGCAGTCAAAAAAGCAAACAGAATGTTGGGAATCATCAATAAAGAGATAATAAAACAGAAAATATCATAGTGCCACTATGTAAATCCACACTACACCCACATCTTGAATTCTGTGTGCAGTTCTGGTTGCCCCATCTCAAAAAAGTTGTATTAGAATTGGAAAAAGTACAGAGAAGAGGTACAAAAGATGAATAAGGGTATGGAACAACTTCTGTATGAGGAAAGATTTAAAGAGACTGGAAAAGCTCTATAAAATCGTGAATGGAGTGGAGAAAGTGAATAAGGAAGTGTTATTTACCCCTTCTTGTAACAGAAGAAATGGGGTCACTCAATGAAATGAATAGATTCCAGGTTTAGAACAGACAAAGGGAAGTGTTTCTTCACACAACACATAAGTCACCTGTGGAACTCATTGCCAGGGCATGTTGTGAAGGCCAAAATTATAACGAGATCCAAAAAGAATTAGACAAGTTCATGGAGGGTAGGTCCATGAATGATTATTAGCCAAGATGGTCAGGGATGCAACCCCATGCTCTGGGTGTCGGGAGCCTTTGATTGCCAGAAGCTGGGAGTGAACGACAGGGGATGGATCACTCAACAATTGCTTGTTCTGTTCATTCCTTCTGAAGTGTCTGGCATTGGCTACTCTTGGAAGACAGGGGACTGGGCTAGATGGACCTTTGGTCTGACCCAATATGTCCGTTCTTATGTTCTTAATATCATCATGCTTCAAAATAGCTAGAATATGACCTAATGGGGTCATTCAGTGCATTCTAAGTGTTCTTAAATGTTTTCCTTCCCATTTAAAATGATTATATATGTCCCCAGTGTTTTCTGAAGTACTACTTTTTGCTATTATGTCTTCTGCCTCTTCAGAGCCATATCAGGGTATCTTAGTCTTCAGATGCAGTGACAGCACAGTTATGTTTATAGTACAAATGCTTAGACAGATTAATTTAAGTATGAATTTCTTGCACATGACTAAGATTCGCTTTTAACATTCTTTGAAAATATTAATCTTAATATGCAATGTTGAGTGATATCACCAACAGGGTTTCTTCATCTCTTTTCTAGAGCATGTGTAATTGCATAACAGTAACTTGTACGCACACTATTCATATCCACCGACTCTGATATTGAACCAACTAATGCCTTCTCTGGGTTTCCTGTAAGTAAAGTTTTATCAACAACTGCCTTACTCACTATGGAAGTTCAGCTATCAGCACATATGGATATGAAGTAAACCAAAATCCACTAGATACTGAAATCACAATAGAGGCCGTGTTGATCATTATGATCAGCACTGTCATCCAGAATTAGGTAAGCTCGCCAGGCATTCAGAGCCAGCCAGTGTTACATAGTGCAAGACAACTCATGAGGTCTCAAGCAATACTCTGTTCAGCCAGCACCATGATATGTTGCATTTGGCATATGTATCAATTTTCGTTGATTTGGAAATGGATAGATAACCACCCCTAGGCTAACACAGAAAGGTCTAAACAAGTCAGGAACAGCGTATCCCAGCAGTTGTTATACAGTTAATTGAAGTAATCCTTTAAGTAGTGGTAGTAGGGAAAACAGAAGTCATTAGAAATGTAGTATTTGAACTAATACAGATTTGATCTAATAAACTACCATTACCCAATTCAGTTCATCCCTTACAGCCAGTAGAAAGAGTATTCCAGAGTGGAAGCTTACAATGTACTTGTCTGATGGACTAGAGTCTTTGTGTGCATCTCGACCGCTTATCCAGAAATTTCACATACTGCAGATTAAAGCAAAGGGATTCCTGACTTGGAAAATCATTTTATCCAGGTCCATCTGTACCAGAGGACACTTGGTAAAATGTGCCTGATTACTTTATGCAAATTAAACAGCACAACTTTAGCCATTACAGTTTAACATACTGATTCTACCATTTATATTAAGAGAGCAATTCTCTGATAACCAAACAGACCTTAATAAGAGAATTAATTCTGTACATCAGGTAAACTAGCTATACCTTATTATGTTTAAATACTTAATGATAGTGCATTAACATTTTTCCTGAATTAAAATAGCCACATAGAGTAGCACTGAAGGTGCCTCATTATGATATAATTAAGTTACAAATCTGGGTGCTTGAACTACCTTTTATGGATTTATGCTTCCAATATCTATTGAGTATAACAATTGAAAGGAAAATCAGTGTCAGAAACAATATTAATGCCCATTAGCGTAACAGGTCATTTTGTCTTAAATCATAGCTTCTGTATTTGCTTCAACAATGGGCAGTAACAGAGCTGTCTTTCTTCCTTTCAGTCCGAGCTAGGACCTGGCTCTCCAGATATTGGTCAAGAAATCCCTGAGGGTCACTGAGCACCTGCAACTCCCAGTGCCCTCAGGATTTAGCTCACTGTACTTACACTCCTCACTTCACAAGAAGCCACGCTATACAATGTGGACTTCCACACTTGCCAGTGTTAGTACAAAATAGTGCACAGTGCATTAGCAGCAATACTTCCAGAAGAGAGAGAGAGTAGCACAGCATTTATCCCTGCAACAATGTTATACATAATTATTAGAGCTATAGAGGTCAAAGAAGTGATTGACCCACAGTAACATCACCATGATGAATAGCAAAGAAGCACAATATATTTTTGACTCCCCCTTGTGAAACTGCAGAGAGATAAAAGAAGTTAAAGGATAGTTAAGGTGTGTGCAGCTGTGACAAAAAAAACAACAAACCAGAAGAGTTTGGATTAATTTCAGAGGTATATATAATAGGGGCATTCAAGAAGTCATTGAACAATAATTCAAGATTAAAGAGAACCATGACTGAGCAGCAGATGGTATTAGAAAGTATACTAGAAGCCAGACAATGGTCTTTGTGGTGTTGGGCAACTATATAAGGATTTTAATACTAATAGCATATTAATAATAAGCATTTGATGTTTAAAACTTTATACAAGATATTTTATGGGTCCAGTTTCCAGGTTGACATATAGGTATTGAAGTTAACATTTATAGAGGCTCAAGTCAGTAACTGTATAGGTAAGCGGCCAATACCACGAATCTAGTAAACTTAATGTACGTTTTCTATACACTCACACATCATTTTCAAAGCTTAGTATGCCGACTTTAAGATGAGGTATGATGTACAGCTGTCAAGTAATGCCGTTACCACATTTTTTCTTCTCTGTTGCAATGGTATTCCAATATGTGGCTTACCATTGTGCAAAGACATCCAAATCTTTGTTTGCCAAGATGCTCTTTTGACATGCTCTTTAAAAGTCTCCTCACATGGTGGGAGTTTGGCCAGTGACTTGTCCTTTTTGATGGCTAGATTGAGACACGAATAATTCAGGGCTCCGTGGGACTCCTTTCCTTTCTTGATCTGATATTACAGCATTGCTACCAACTTCTTTGCTAAAGAAATTAAGGAACTCATCCCCCAATTTGTCAAGATCACCAAAGTGGTAAGCTCCCTTTGTTTTAACAATGTTAAACACTGATTTTTCCCCTCAGCACCAAATAGGGATGACACACAGTCACATCCTGCTAAAGTATGTACAGCAGGAAGTATGTTGCCGAAAACAAGAGTGAGTGTCTCACAGTCTGTATGCACAAGTACGATGTGATGCTCATCAGTTGTGCTGGTAATGGTGCCTGTTTCAATTTGCACATTATCTGTGTGTTTCATTTTTGAAATTAGTGAACAGCAAGGATCAAAATATCTGTATCAGGTAATGTAATTATGATGATTTCTTTGCCACTGTGAGAACCAAAAGCCATATTGGCACACGCTGAAGCATCCTTGTGTCTGATTCCTCTTGACTACTGTACAAATCTTGGGCGTCACAGGATAGAACTTGAATAGATTATATATGGATAAAATATATAAATCTAATTTTTCCAAAGGAACAGTTTCATAGCAGTTTGATTGCTACATGAAAAGGAGGGTGTTTGTTATTCATTTAACCTATTTAATTTACCTGTCCACTCTTAAGTGAACTAAAATCCCAAATAGATTTCTGAAAGACTACAGCAGTCTGTCTTAAGTGAGTTGCAGAACTTGCACTAGTGATACCTTATCCTTTCAAGCAGACATCTGTTTCCAATCCCTCCCCGCCCCACAAACGCTCCGCCTTTGTTCTCAGGTACTGCTTAATGAAATCGTTCACATTGTCAGTAAGTTCCTGTTAAAAAGTTCCTTCATTAAGTTCCTGTTAAAAAGGTTTTTCTGCATCTTGAAACTATTGAATTGAAATAACTTGGCAAGAAGATGTTCAGTGGTCTCTCTTGATTTCCAGACTCTGCTTTTAGCTGTTTTATTATAATTGCCCCCCTCGTGACAAGAGAAGTGTGCTCAACTAGGAGTTCTTTAAGAGAACTGTGATAAGACTCGTTCCTCTGGAATTTGTATGATATTCAGCCGTCCAAGTTATCTTTAAGTCATATGGTACATTTGCAATATAACTATTGCTGAGTTACTAGCAAACTGCATGTCCTACCAACCACTCTAGGTCTTAAGTAATAGTTCCTCAGCTAGACTTGCTCATTGTGGCCTTTTGTTGAGTTTGAGGATATTTTCTCCCTGAATATCATAGCTAATAACATCGAAGTTGTTTTACAAAGACTAGAACAGGGGTCAGCAACCTTTCAGAAGTGGCGTGCCGAGTCTTCATTTATTCACTCTAATTTAAGGTTTCACATGCCAGTAATACATTTTAATTTTTTTAGAAGGTCTCTCTCTGCCTATATTATACGACTAAACTATTGTTGTATGTAAAGTAAACAAGGTTTTCAAAATGTTTAAGAAGCTTCATTTAAAATTAAATTAAAATGCTGATCTTATGCCGCCAGCCCGCTCAGTCCGCTGCCAGCCTGGGGTTCCGTTCACCTAGGCGGGCAGCAGGCTGAGTGGGACTGGTGGCTGGGACCCCACCCGGGGCCAGCAGCGGGCTGAGGGGGCCGGCAGCTGGGACCCCATTCCGGCAGTGGGCTTAGCAGCTCAGCCTGCTGCCGGTCTGGGGTCCTGGCCCTGCCCACATAGAATGGGTACGTACCTTCTCCCTGGTTCGAGCCCATTCTCTTCCTCTCTCTCTGCACTGAGCGGACGGTGGGAGTGCACTGAGCACAGGGCTAGGGGTGAAGGAGCAGGCTGGGGGTTGGGGTGTAGGGTCTGGCCAAGAGCTAGAAGGAAGGCGGGGGCTCAGGGTTGGGGCAGAAGGTTTGGGTGTGGAGTGCTTACCTGGGAAGCTCCCATTTGGTGTGAGGGGTGCAGGTGGGAATGGGGGGCGGGGTGCAGGAGCTCTCATTTGGTGCTCAGGGTAGGGGTGNAGTCAAGGCAGAGTGCTGGGGGCATGTGAGGGGGTGTGGGAGTCAGGGCATGGGGTGTGGGGGGGCTGGGTATGTGAAGGGGGCTGGAGTCAGGGCTGGGGTCATGCGGGATGCACTTCTCAATGAAGATTGACTTGGCATTTCCAATCCAAATTTTGTGTTTCAGAATTTTTTACTGTTTGTTTCAAATTGGTTTGGGCTAAGACTCAGTGTACTTACTTTATAAATACAGGGAATTATTTATTCAGTTTCCTGAAGATTTGAAATCTAATTTTGTTTAGCAAGTCTTGGAATATACATGCACACACATGAGATTGCTTGGCAAGTGCCACTCATTGATTTTCCATAAAACTCAAACTTTCGTGAAAATAATCCAGCCTTTAAGATGGCTGCAGGGAAACTTCCAGACACAGAAGTGATGTGAACTGGTGCTGTGTTGTCTTTCTAAGTCTGCAGGCAAACAGTTGATGTCACTGCTTCTTCATTACTTGAGTGAATTGTACCAGAGTGAAGACTCAAGGGCCTGGCAGCTCTTGACGCTGCTGTTTAGATCAGTGGGCAGCACCAGTAGAGAAAAGAAATAGCTCCTTGGCTAGGCAAAAAGTAGCATCAGAAGGCATAAACCTGTCTTCTGTGCTTGTAAGTTAAACTTTCTAAGGATGATTAAGTAGTTTAATGTATATTTAAATACAGTCTGCAGCTTACAACTGTTGTATTCTAAATTTCAGAGGACTGGCGCACAGGGTATGTATTATTTATTAGTTTTTCTTGTACCTTGTGAGACAAGAAGCAACCCTGTCTTTTCACCTCTGTCTAATGCCACGTTTCTTGCTTCATTGTAGTCTGTTTCTGACAGTGACATCTTTCTCAATGGTTTTCTTTTACATCACTTGTCCTCCTTTTCTCTGCCTTCTGTCAACTGGTGTCCAGTCAAAGGCTTGTTCTAGGAATGCAGGTGTGTGTTTGTTTTTTGGCGTCCCTACAACATGTCCAAAACACTTCAGCCTTCTCAAATCATTGTCTCTACAGTCTGTGAGGAGGGTTGGTTCCTTTACCCTCCCAACAGATACCAAGTATTTTTCTCAAGCATCTCTGTTGAAATGCATTTTTCCCCTTGGGGGTTTCTAGCATTTACCAAGTTTCAGAAACATGTAGCAGTGTGGGTATCAAAATGATAATGTATAACTTTTTGTCTTGGTGTTTCTGTGAATCTCCTTATTTTTTCCAGTCATTTGTTAGTCTCAAAAAGGCTCCACTTGCCTTCCCAGTTCTTGTTTCTCTCTCCTTACAAAGTTGACCATTAGCAGTATTTGTGCTTCCAAGAGGTACAAATTTGTTAACCATGCCTTATTCTTCCCTCTCAATCACATATGCACCATCATTGCTGGCTCCTCTTTCAATTATCATAACTTTTATTTCCTTTTGGCTGATTAAACTTACTTGGGAAGCCTCACATTTGACATTGGTAGTGGTCTTTTTCATAGCAGCATCATGTACCAGCAGAACAATGTAATTAGCAAAATCAAGACCTCAAAGTGTTTCTCTGCTCCATGTAATTCATGTATTTTCCTTTGTTTTTGCTTTTTTGAATCACATAATCACAGTGCAGAAGAGGAGATGCAATGAGACGCATCTCTGTTGCACTCCAGTGATGATATAAAACTAGTCTTTCCACTTTTTGTGCTTACATAACATTGTGAACCTTCATTCAGCATCTTAGTCAGTGAAAACTATCTTTTTAGGAAGCTCATATTTTTGTAAGATTTTCCATAGGGACTTGCTGTCAGTGCAGTCAAAAGCTATGGTGAACTCTGTACAATTCAGGACTAATATCTGGTGAGCAAGCCTTTTCTCAACCATCTCTGGGTAAAGATGTGTTTTACACTTTGATTTATTCTTTTTTTATTTTTGTTCTAAAGCCTCCTTTGTCAGTACGCAGATTTTCATCTGTAATCAGTTTGATTCTGTTCAAAATGTAGACTGTGCTACTGACAGGTTCTTTTGTTCATTTGCTTAAGAGAATGTTCTGAGGCACCAGTCTGGGATCAGATCTTTAAGATGTTGCAACAGAATTAAGTTTTCGTCTCCCACGAACAGTAATGAATGTCATGTGCCCTGTTTTGCTGGTGCCCTGTACTAACAATTAGAGGAATATCAGAGGGGTAGCCGTGTTAGTCTGGATCTGTAAAAGCAGCAGAGAATCCTGTGGCACCTTATAGACTAACAGAAGTTTTGGAGCGTGAGCTTTCGTGGGTGAATACCCACTTCGTCAGA
>NC_133777.1:52368221-52550812 GCF_003597395.2 Chelonoidis abingdonii | reverse complement strand
CGGGTATTGTAGTTTTGAGAATGGTTGGTGGAGATTTTGTAGGTGTTGGTCTCTGTCTGAGAGGTTAGAGCAGATGTGGTTGTACCTCAGTGCTTGGCTGTAGACAATGGATCGTGTGATGTGCCCGGGATGGAAGCTGGAGGCATGAAGGTAGGCATAGCGGTCAGTAGGTTAGATTAGAGGAATGGCGAACTCTTGACCAATTGGATCTTGTTACAAAGTTAATCTAGTATAAAAATATTTTGCTTTTGACCATACTGGCAGGTATGCAGATTTCTACACTGTGGCAGTCTTGTGATGTACATTTTTGTTGGCTGGTAATTAAATGAACCAGTTAGGAAATATCTCTTCGAAGCAGACCCCTGCTAAATCATAAAAGAACTTTACATTAAAACAAGATGGTTTTATTCGCTACTGTATTTCCACTGGATATGTTTAATCCTGATTTGATAGAGCACTAACTATTGTACATGTGCCTAAATTAGAAATTCAGTTAGATCAGATTACATATTCACTTCAAAATATTAAACTGATGGGGATGTAAAATGGAAGGCCAGGCTATGTTCCTACCCTAATGATATCAAGAAAAGACAGCGTCTAAAATGCTGTTGAAATTCTGATAAAAACAATTGCCCTGCGACATAAAGCATCTGGATCAAACCCAGTACAACAGCTCTCCAGAGCACAGGGCAAACATGATAGGTTGAGCTCAGCCTTGGAGTAATTTAATGGAGTTACCATAAGAGACGGTTTTGGCCCAGTTCTAATTCTGATTTATTTTGTCAGCACGATTTCAAAAACATGTTTTCTGGGGAGAGAAGCCCTTTAGTATTTGCTTCTCTAGTGAACTTGTCTCAATATGGCTAGTCAGGCTTGTAAGCTGCCATTTTTGGTAAGCATCCATTGTCTGTACCAGTAACTACTGTGTGGGGTCTCCATGTAGACAGTTGGGAGGGGGCTGTCTGAGGAAGTATGCACTGTGTGTGTGCTTGCGGAAGGCTTAGTGGAAACAAGGAAAGGGCAGTACACATCTGTTCCATATTCTATTAATAACACAGAGTTATTGGAAACAATTACATTCTAGCAAGTAATGATTGAACAGAGGAGAAAGATCATTTACTTTCGTGTTAAGATGGCTGCAGTACATGTCCATTCCAATACAAAAAAGTGACCCGAAAGATGATAGGAAAAAAATCTATGATTTACTATATTGGATAGATAAATGGTTTGACTGCAGCAGTGTTCAGAGCTAATTTTCTGAAGTAGTTTAGTGGCTCTTGAGGCTGCAGTTGACTTGGCTGGTGTTTCCATTAACTCAGTTTTCACATTGGCAAACTAATTGGCAACCAGGCCATCTTAAAAATTGTGTTGTCAGTTGCCCTTTTGCTGTGTTTTAATCAAATTGGAACAGCTAATAGCTAAAAGTGCAGAGGTTAGTTAAGTAACGCAAGAGTCAGAAACACATTTGAAGATGGAGAATTTAACTCTGCTAAAAATCTACGTAATTCCAGCCTGCCTGTTTTAAAAGGAGTTTACAAACAGTCTCTGAAGATGCTGTACTGGGCTGATTGCTCCAATATATTGACTGCCAGGGCACCTGAACAACTATGCAGATATCCACAATTACAATGTGAATTTGAAATAGTAGCTTGATGTACATAGTGTCTTCTGTGCATAATGTAGAGAGTGTATGAGGCTTGTAAATATTAAGTACTGTTATATGCTTTTTCTAAAGACACATGGAAAGAAGTGAGGAGAGAATATAGTCTCCCAGGTCTGTACATTCTTTGCATGGGTTCATTTATTGGGAGTGGGAATGACCCAATAGGAACCTAAAAATTGCATTTTGCCCTGGTTATAGTATTTGTAGGCACTTGTTCTGTCCCAGCAGAAAGCATTTCAGCTATGCAGGATTTTTATAAACTTGAATTGTTATAAGAGTGATGGTCATAGGCACTCTGTCAGATGACATATTCAACATTTAAGCTGTAGTGTGCTGTAACGCATGAATACAAGTTCTGACACAATTCTGTGAGTAGGTACATTGTGTTTCTCTGTACTCTGAACTTGTTTTAGTCAAGGATAGTCATTAAGTTGTGCAGTGCCCAGCAAAACAAAGCTGTGGCCCATAGATGCCACCACAATACAAATGCTAAATACACCTCTACCCCGATATAACGCTACCCGATATAATACGAATTTGGGTATAAAGTGGTAAAGCAGCGCTCTGGGGGGTGGGGGTGGGGTGGCTGCAGACTCCGGTGGATCAAAGCAACTTTGATATAACGCGGTTTCATCTATAACACAGTAAGATTTTTTGGCTCCCGAGGACAGAGTTATATCGAGGTAGAGGAGTAGTGTAATTCATGGCATGTTCCATGTGCCATTACGCACCAGCTGTAACTCTTTACTGTACTAGGGATGGGGAATCACTTTTGGGGGTTTATCCCAAAGTTAAAGTTCCTTCCAAATGTTTGACCCTAATTATTTCCAAATTTCTTTAGTAGGAGGGTGCTAGTTATTGTGGAAGAAGAAAGGCATTGAAAGTCCAACAAGGTATTACTTGCTTATCACTGCTGCAGCCCAGAGAATTTGGGACAGCTATCACTGGGAGACATGGTAAAAGACGTGTAGGAGCATATGAAGGCATTACTCAGCACTGGGACTATGTAGGATTTTAGCTAGTTCTGGAGTTGCTTCACATCCATAAGTGTTTTGGATTGATACCAGGAGGGAAAGCAATTTTAACTGAGACTTCCACAGAAATAGACTGGCTTGCATTGAAATTGGATTTCTTCCTTTTACTCTGGGGATGTTTCTCAAGGCGATTTCATGAATGTTTGGTTCTGTATTTATTTGATTTATGATCCTATGGCTTGCCTTCTGGTTACCTTTATGCTTTTTCCTGGCTTGTTATGTATCACAAAAGTAAGTCAATAAAAAAGTGTTTCTTACATCTATATTTATATTTATCTATGACAAAAAAACTTTTTGCATTTGACATTCGGTATAGTTCACTAAAAAACTCACTTTAAAGAGGTGAAAATAAATTGTTCTGTGTAAAAGTTTTTCTCAAGAAATTTCAGTACAACTTTTTGATGAAGAAAATCCTTGGGTGGGGTACCTTCAGTCATTAGACGCTGGGGGAGGGAGTCTCCCTCCCCTGCTGGGGCAGGGTCTCTCTTACTCCTGTTTTCTGATCTTCCAAGTCTTACAGCACACCTCCAAGCTCCAGTCCTCTCTCCTTCCTCTTTCTCCCCTGACTGCCTGAAACCGGGATTTTATTAGGTTGCTAACAGGGCCTTAATTGACTGCAGGTCCCCCAATTAACCTGTAGCAACCCTCCCTAGTCTTCAGGGAACCACACCTTAATTAGCCTAGGGCTTATATACTTTCCCTCTACCACTCTCCCACTGCTCCCTGGCCCTCCTGTATCACAGAACCATAAGCAGATGTTTGTTGTCCTGTCCCTTTGACTTGAGGCTGTTTTACTTAGTGTTACAAACCTGAAGAGCTGCTATACTAGGCTCAAACTGTGGGCTCTTGACTTGCTGGGATTGAGCAGAGTTTATCCCTGGGCATCTTGGCACACACTCCAGGTGCAGACCCTGTGTCTTATACCCTTCTTGGCAGCGGAGATCCCATGGTCCAATTGCCAGGGCCCTGAAACTCGCACAGTCTCTTCCATGTCTCCCCAGAAGCTGTTGTACGCTCTTTGAGTCCCACTAAAGCTGTAGACTCTCTAGTTTCCTGTTTCCCATGAGCGTGTAAGCAAGTATCACTCACACGTTGCAAGGGATGTCTAAATACACACATTTCTCCTAGAGAAAGTATGAGACTTAAAGATCTCTGCAAAAAAATAAATTAATTAAACTGCCCACACACCCTCCTTCTAGTGTTTTCACCATGCTGAAAGCACTGTGGGTTTGGGTGAGTCCTCTCAGGATCTCGAGATCCTCCTTTCTTCCTATTCAAGTTTTTCCTCCTTGTTCTGGTTGGCGAGAGAGAGCTACTAAGAGCAGACCATATCCTTTTATAACTTTCCATTCCCCTCTGTCATGTGACCTTCCTAGTCAGCCTCAAAGGTGATCTCCCCCACCCATCGGTCAAGTGATCTGTTACTTGGGTAATGCCCATCTGAAGTTCAGCCTGGAAAAACTGGTTTCTTGGAGCTTGGCTACCCTCTTTAGCATATCCATTGTAATGCCAGGGCAAAGTCATTCAGTATTAAGTATTGTTCCCCTTCAGTCGACACTTCTTGGAACTCCAGTACAAGATGGAGGTAAAAAGGCAACAGGGAAGATATGGCAACCAAAATAGTTCTCACAAAACAAAAAGCAGTTGGTAGTTGGATGTAGGCATGTGCAGTAGGGTGACCAGGTATCCAGTTTTCAACCAGAACACCCGGGTGAAAAGGGATCCTGGTGGCTCTGGTCAGCAGTGGCTGGCTCGCAGGGCCATGCAGTGTGACTGGCAGGCTCCCTGCTAGTCTCCACACCGCACAGCTCCCAGGAATCAGCTGGCCTGTCCTCTCTCTGGCTCCTACTCATAGAGGCAGCCAGGGGACTCTGCATTCTGCCCCCGCCCCAAGTGCCGCAGCTCCCACTGGCCGCAGTTCCCGGCCAATGGGAGCTGTGGGGGCGGCGCCTGTGGATGGGGCAGTGCACAGAGCCACCTGGCTGCGCCTCTGCGTAGGAGCTGGAGGGGGAACATGCTGCTGTTTCCGGAAGCTGCTTGAGGTAAGTGCCGCCCAGAACCTGAACCTGTGCCCCAACCCCCTGCCCCAGCCCTCATCCCCCTCCAAACCCCTTGGTCCCAGCCCGGAGCACCCTCCCGCATCCCAAACCCCTCATCCCCAGCCCCACCCCAGAGTCTGCACTCCCAGCCAGAGCCCTCACACCCCCCTAACTCCCAACCCAGAGCTCCCTCCTGCCCCTGAATGCCTCATTTCTGGCCCCATCCCAGAACCCGCACCCCCTGCTCATAGCCCATACCTCCTCCCACACCCCAACCCCCTGCCTCAGCCCGGGCCCCCTCCCATACTCCGAACCCCTTGATTCGGCCCCCTAGCCCAGAGCCCTCTCCTGCACCCCAAACTCCTCATCTCAAGCCTGCACCCCAACTGGAGCCCTCACCTCTCCCACTCTCGCATCCCAACCCACTGCCTCAACCTGGAACTCCCTCCCACACTTCGAACACTTCATTTCTGGCCCCATCCCGGAGCCCTCCTGCACCCCAGCCCCTGGAGCCACCCCGCTGAAAGTGAGCGAGTGACAGTGGGGAGAGCAAGCGACGGAGGGAGGGGGGATGGCGTGAGTGGGGGCAGGGGCTTGGAGAAGGGGCAGAGCATGTGCGGGGCCTCAGAGGATGGGGCAGGACAGGGGCTGGGGCAAGGGTATTCGGTTTTGTGCGAGTAGAAAGTTGGCAACCCTAATGTGCAGACATACTAAACCATCACAAGTGGTTTTTAAGAGTCCGAGGAGGGATCTTATAAATACATGGTGCATCTTAGAAGAACTTTGCGGTGGATTTTCTTTGCTGCATTCTTGTGTCTCTAACAGATAAAAATACTTTACTTCTTCACTGAGAGCAGGTTCAGGATCTTCAAGAATGAAAAGTGAGAGAAACCTAAATTTCAGAAGTCCATGCTACTGTACATGTAATCTATTCTCCATTTCTTCTCATGTCATCCTGCTATTGTTTTAATTAATTTAGAAAACAGAAAAAAATTAAGAATGCTTCCCGCCCACAAAACCTACTTGCTCCTTATTTTTCTCCTTCCTGACTTGATTCTCACACTTCTAAAAAAAAACTAAAATAGATTATCTGTGTAATGTCACTTCACTGGGTAAAATACAGCTTTTCAACACCTTAGAGGGCAAATATAACTCCCAGTGAAGTAATCGGAGTGTGACTGAATAGCACTAGCTGCACCTTGGATTCAGTTGATTTGTATATATTTCCTAATACAAAAATAAACTTTCATGTTATCCTGGTCACCTTAAGTGAAAAGCTATAACATTTTGAGACTGTTGAAGCAAATAATATATGGGTGTCTCCAGTGTTTTATGATTTTATCTATGTTGAAAATCATTTATATTATTTAATTTTAATATAAAATGGCATTTTAAAAAGAGCCCCAAACTAAGGAAATAAAATTACACTAATCCTGGCTGGGAACAGATGTTTGTAGAGTCCCTTATGCAGAATCTGAGACAAGCTTCAACTGGACAGATCTGGTGAAAGATACACCTTTACCCCGATATAATGCGACCCGATATAACATGAATTCGGATATAACACGGTAAAGCAGCGCTCCGGGGGGCGGAGGGGCGGCGGCTGCACACTCCGGTAGATCAAAGCAAGTTCTATATAACATGGTTTCACCTATAATGCAGTAAGATTTTTTTGGCTCCCGAGGACTGCGTTATATTGGGGTAGAGGTGTACTCTCATGTATGGTGGCTAAGCGTTTTCAGTAGTAGCACCCCATCTGTATGATGTAATGACTCAACAGAGGAGGTCAATACTGACTCAGTTCCTGTTCCCATTGATGACTAAGAGTATGTCTACCGTGTGGCTGGAAGGTGAGTTCCAGCTCAAGGAGACATCCTGTGCTAGCTCTGATTGAAGTAGTATGCTAAAACGCAAGTGTAGCAGAAGGTGGGGCTGTCCCTCTCCCCACTCTCCAAGTACAATCCTGTCTGAGACCTCTCCCACCGCTCATGTTGTCATGGCTAAACTTCTCTTTGTGGCACACTAGGGAGTTACACTGTTCTTGAGTGGGGAATTATACCATCCAGTTCCAACATAGATACACCCTAAATACGAGACCCATATCCTTCAGGAGACTTTCTCCTGTAGTGGCATCTTCCCAGAAACAATAGCTAACTGGTGAGAAAGTAAGAGATAAAGAAAAGCAAAAGTTAGGATCTCTTCTCACCAGACAGTTGCTCACTGGGAACCAGGGAAGCTGAAAGATTTTGCTATCTAGAATTCTTAATGCTGCGTTTTATTGATGCACAGTGCCTAGACACCACTGTGATGGATTTAGGTTTCTAACTGAAAGATGGACCATAGTGGTTGTTTTTTTGTAATGCTGACAGAAATGCTGTTTTAGATGATAATATTCTGCCTTGGGTTAATATTCGGTTAAATTAAAATCTGCTATTTCATTTCCCTTTTGCCATGGCAGGAACTCTCCTGGTAACCCATGATTACTGGGAGACTGCATTTTGATTTACTGGTGGTGGACTACTGCCCACAGTGAACATACTTTCAGTTAAGTGGAATATGGGGAAAGGAAATGGAGAAAAAAGTGGGAGACTGCAGAATAAGTCAGATTTGGTAGCGGTTAGGAGCATTCTACAAGGAGGGCAATTATACTTCCATTTGCTTATCAATCTTTGTACAGATCATCTGCTCTGAACTGTAGATCTACCCTGGGTCTCAAAGAATTTACTTTGTATATTTTGTTAATGAGGCATTTCTTCATTACGTAAATGTTTTTGCTTCACCTTAGTAACTTTATGAAGCTAGGGGATGATAGTTCTTCATACACACACCTTGGTGTTTAAGCTCTGTCTTCCAAGTCACTACTGGCTGAATTGCGAGTTACCGACATAAGAATGGTCACACAAGGTCAGACTGATGGTCCAGCTAGCCCTCTATCCCGTCTGCTGACACTGGCCAATGCCAGATGCTTCAGAGGGAATGAAAAGGACAGGGGCAATTATCAGCTGATCCTTCCCCTGTTGTCCAGTGCCAGCATCTGGCAGTCAGAGGCTGTGGGACACTGAGAGCATGGGGTTGCATCTCTGACCATCTTGTCTTAACAGCCATTGATGGACCAATGCTCCATTAATTTTCCTAATTCTCTTTTGAACCCAGTTGTGCTTTTGGCCTTCACAGAGTTCCACAAGTTGACTGTGTGTTGTGTGAAAAAGTACGTCCTTTCGTTTGTTTTAAACTTGCTGCCTACTAACGTAGTTCTCATGTTGTATGAAGAGGTAAATAACACTTCCTTATTCACTGTCTCCACGCCATTTGTGATTTTATAGACCCCTATCATATCTCTTCTTAGTTCTCTCTATTCCAAGCTGAACAGTCCATCTTTTTAATCTCGCATCATAAGGAAGCTGTTCCATACCCCAGTCATTTTTGTTGCCCTTCTGTATACCTTTTCCAATTCTAATATATCTTTTTTGTGGGTTACAACCCACAATGAACATGCGTTCGGTGAAGTTGAATGTGGGGAAATGAAACGGAGAAATAATGAGAGACTGCATAATAGATCAGCAGGATAAATCAGAATAAACTAGAACTGGACACTATTCAAGGTATGGGTATATTATTGCTTTATACAGTGGCATTACAATATTTTCTGATTTATTATTCATCCCTTTCCTAATGGTTGCTAACATTATTAACTTGGTTGACTGCCACTGCTCTACCCATGATGACTCCAAGATCTCTTTCTTGAGTGGTAACAGCTAATTTAGACCCTATCGTTTTGTATATGTAGTTGGGATTATGTTTTCCAATGTGCATTATTTTACATTTATCAACTCTGAATTTCATCTGCCGTTTTGTTGCCCAGGCATAACAAATGACTATGGTTATTTGTAGAATTGTAGCCCTCAAAAGGGTCAAATATAGATGGGGGCCCCATTGTGCTAGGTGCTGTACAGACAGAAGCCCTGCCCTGAAGAACTTGCAGTTGGAAGAGAAATATTTAAACATAGTTGAAGTATGTTTTGTATCTTGCTCAGACTTTCAACACTAACTTTACTATAGTAGGCATAATTCTTGCATTCTGATGTTAATTTTGATATGGTTAAAGCAACATTTCTTTCCTGAGCAGGAGCTTTCCCCTATGTAACAAGGTGAACAATTCATGACATGGAGTTGGATTTCTATGTGCTCTTATTGAGGAATTTTTACTGTATTCTCCGTTGCAGAAAGAGGTGTCACCAGAGACTCAGCTTCATGCAAAACTGTTATGTCTGGATAAAGATTATACAGAAGCTGTAATGAGTTGTCTTCCTCATAGAAGGTCTGTTTGAAAATTGTCATATGGTCCAAACATGGAGCATGAGGTAGTGAAAAGCAGCGAGTGTTAATCTTGAACTAAATCCCTGAGCTGGAACTTCTGTTGCCCTGTTTAATCCAGCTGGTGGTTAACATCTGTGTTACAGACCAAGCATGTCTAGTATTTCCTCTTACCTGTTGACTGTACTGAGCAATATTTCTGGTGGAATTTAGTGAATCGGAATGGTGGTTTTACTCTGCCACACCACTATTAAAGCAGGTTAAATAACACTTTGATATTAATTTTCTCTGTCAAGTCCACTGGACCCTAGTGATTAACTTGAAATCAGAACTCAGAATGTTCGTTGCTACAGGCTTTCCATTTTAAAATACAGATGGAAATTTCCTCTTGGACTCATAAAATAAAGGTGTTGCGTATCACAGCATCTGTAAAAGGAATTGTGTAGAGACTTGTTCCTGCACTAAACTTTGGCAAACAGTTCAAACGTTCTGTTTTTCTTGCATCTCATGATGGTCCCTTCTGACCTTAAAGTCTATGAGAATCTTTGTGGAGAAACTGTTCAGAATAGTCTAAACCAAATAGTGTCCCTCATTCCTAATTTCTAGGAATTTGCTTTCAGCCCTGATTTGTAGTCCCTTTTCAATATAAAATGTATAGAATTAGGGCTGTCCAACAATTTTAAAAAATCGTGATAAGTCACACTCTTAATATACCCCTACCCTGATATAACGCGGTCCTCGGTAGCCAAAAAATCTTACCGTGTCATAGGTGAAACCGTGTTATATCGGGGTAGTGGCGGCAGGGCTCCGACGGTGCTTTAAAGGGCCAGGGCTCCCCACAGCGGCCAGAGCTCCGAGCTCTTTAAAGTGCTGCCCGAACCCAACTGCCGGAGCCCTGGGGTAGCTGCAGCAGGGCTCTGGTAGTGATTTAAAGAGCCCAGGGCTCTGACCGCTGCAGGGAGCCCTGGGCCCTTTAAAGCGCTGCCTGAGCCCTGCTGTTGGAGCCCTGGGCTAGTGGCAGCAGGGCTCCAGCGGTGATTTAAAGAGCCCCAGGCTCCAGCCGCTGTGGGGAGCCCCAGGCCCTTTAAATCTGCATCTGAGCCACGCTGCTGGATATAGTACGGTAAAGCAGCCCAGCACCCCCATAGCACTGCTTTACCGCATTATATCCGAATTCGTGTTATATCAGATGGCGTTGTATCGGGGTAGAGGTGTGATAGAATGCCATTTATTTAAATATTTTTAGATGTTTTCTACATTTTCAAATATATTGATTTCAGTTACAACATAGAACACAGTGTACAGAGCTCACTTTATATTATTTTTATTACAAATATTTGCACTGTAAAAAAGAAAAGAAATATTTTTCAATTCACCTCATGCAAGTACTTTAGTGCAGTCTCTTTATTATGCAAGTGCAACTTACAAATTTAGAATTTTTTTTTTACATAACTGCACTCAAATCCAAAATAAAGTAAAACTTTAGAACCCACAAGTCCACTCAGTCCTACTTCTTGTTCAGCTAATTGCTAAGACAAACACATTTGTTTACATTTATGGGAGATAATGCTGCCCTCTTCTTTCTTACAATGTCGCCTGAACATGCGAACAGGCATTCACATGGTACTGTTGTAGCTACAACATATTTATGCTCCAGATATGCTGAATATTTGTATGCCCTTTCATGCTTTGACCACCAAGCCGCAGAACATGCTTTCGTGCTTAAATCTATTTTTTCAGTTTTTATTAGTCTGATCTAGTATTGGGCTGAAGTTTGTACTTTTGTGAATTTCAGAGAAACTTAGAATGGGAGTTGTTCTGTATTAAAACCAGTACTGAGTTTTTGCAACTTCAGTAGCTTATGTTTACCAGAAAGCACTCTTAGTTGAGTATTTTTGACTCTTAGTATTGAAGAGTGATGGTTAAACTTCCCTCAGTATATTCCCCCCTCCATTACAAACAAACAACTGTTCTTCAAATCAGGGACTGTATTTAGAAGTTCCTTAAATGTAAGCTGATTCACCAGTCCTATTCAGTTTACTGAGAGTGTCCACTCTGGAAAGTTATTTTAAAAAAATCAGGCAGTTCAGTTCTTGTGTTTACATGGACCCTAATTTTAGGCGTAAGCCTTCATTTTCTGAAACTGGATCAAAGGATGCAGATCTGAAAAGTAACTGACTTACAGCAACGAGCCTAAAAGTGGGGCCCACTTGTAGTGACATGCATGATGTGATAACTCCAGGATGTCAAACTTTCTGAAGATACACGCTCATTTGAATTTTGTCTTTGTTTAGTATTCTTTACCAGCGAGCCACTGGGCATCATGCTTTTTCAAATGAATATTACTATTACTTTAATGAAAAATGGATGGGTAGATTTGTTTGAATACAGTATAATGTGCTTGTGCAAATTATACTTCCTGTTTTTAACTACAGATGTAGGAGAAACGTTAAGATTGTATTTTCTACTGCATCTTTAAATGTAGAACATGAGACATGAAGGGCTTTTCTGCACATGAATTCAAGATGGCTGTTAGATGAAACTGTTACATATACTCGTACGTGTGTTTTTTGAGTGGCAACTTCCTTTGTCTAAAGTCATTCCAACAGAGTATCTGCCTGCTCTTCATTAATGAAAAACATAAGATACCAGGAAAAGATCAGAATCGATTTAACCTTTTTAATAGGCAATTCAATAACCAATTCAGGTCACAAAATGTCAGACATTAGAAGCCAGATAGTCTCATCTTTAGGCAAGATATAAGGGGAAGAGACGGAAAAAAGAAGCATTTCCTAATGTCATTTTAGGTCACTTAATCTTTTTAATGGAGAGAGAATACAAGAGAAAGTGAGACTTCAGAGGGTTCCATTATAATGACCCTGTTATAGCAATTGTGCCCAAGTACAGTAGAAATATTAGTGACAGTAATTCATCCTGCCACACCTGTGACTGACAGCGATGTTTCAAGCAGTGTTGTTGTAGTCGCATCAGTCTCAGGATATTAGAGCTGGTGCGTGAGGGAATATCTTTTATGGCACCAACTTCTGTAGGAAAGAGAGAGACGCTTCTCAGGGTATGTCTACACTACGGGATTATACCGATTTTACAGAAGCCGTTTTTTAAAAACAGATTGTATAAAGTCAAGTGCACGCAGTCACACTAAGCACACTAATTCGGTGGTGTGCGTCCATGTACCGAGGCTGGTGTCGATTTCCGGAGTGTTGCACTGTGGGTAGCTATCCCATAGCTATCCCATCGTTCTCCCCCGCCCCTTGGAATTCTGCATTGAAATTCCAGTGCCTGATGGGGCAAAAAACATTGTTGCGGGTGGTTCTGGGTACAGCCTCACCCCTCCCTCCGTGAAAGCAGCAGACAACTGTTTCGCACCTTTTTTCCTGGGTGAACTGTGTAAATGCCATAGCACAGCAAACATGGATCCTGCTGAGCTCAAGACAGCAATTATGGATGTTGTAAAGACCTCGCACATTCTCATGCAGTCTGTGCTGAACCAGGACCTGCAAAACCAGGTGAGGAGGTGGCGGCTATGGCAGCACGGCGACGAGAGTGATGAGGACATTGACACAGAATTCTCTCAAACTGCGGGCCCCTGCGCTTTGGAGATCCTGCTGGTAATGAGGCAGGTTCTAGCCATTGAACGCCGATTTTGGGCCTGGGAAACAAGCACAGACTGGTGGGACCTGCATAGTTTTGCAGGTTTGGGACAATTCCCAGTGACTGCGAAACTTTCGCATGCGTAAGGGCACTTCCATGGAACTTTGTGACTTGCTTTCCCCTGCCCTGAAATGCCAGAATACCAAGATGAGAGCAGCCCTCACAGTTGAGAAGCGAGTGGCGATAGCCCTCTGGAAGCTTGCAACACCAGACAGCTACTGGTCAGTTGGGAATCAATTTGGAGTGGGAAAAATGTACTGTGAGGGCTGCTGTGATGCAAGTAGCCAAAACAATCATTAAGCTGCTCCTATGAAAAGGTAGCGATTCTGGAAATGTGCAGGTCATAGTGGATGGCTTTGCTGCAATGGGATTCCCTAACTGGTGGGGGGGGGGGCGGGAATTGATAGATGGAACCCATATCCCTGTCTGGGCACCAGAGCACCCAGTACATAAACTGCAAGGAGTACTTTTCAGTGGTGCTGCAAGCACTGGTGGATCACAAGGGACGTTTCACCACATCCACGTGGGATGGCCGGGAAGGGTTCATGACGCTCGCGTCTTCAGGAACACTACTCTGTTTAAACAGCTGCAGCAAGGGAATTACTTCCCAAACCACAAAATAACAGTTGGGGATGTTGAAATGCCTGTCGTTATCCTGAGGACCCAGCCTACCCCTTGATGCCATGGCTTATGAAGCCGTACACAGGCAGCCTGGACAGTAGTCAGGAATTGTTCAACTACAGGCTGAGCAAGTGCAGAATGGTGGTAGAATGTGCATTTGGCTGTTTAAAGGCGCGCTGGCGCACATTACTTGACTCGATAAGACCTCAGCCAAACCAATGTCCCTTTATTATTGCTGGCTTGCTGTGTGCTCCACAATCTCTCTGAGAGTAAGGGGGAGACCTTTATGGTGGGGTGGGAGGCTGAGGCAAATCACCTGGCCGCTGATTACGTGCAGCCAGACACAAGGGTGATTAGAAGAGCACGCCAGGAAGCGGTGCACATCAGAGAAGCTTGAACACCAGTTTCATCACGTGCCAGGGTACGTACGGTGTGACCGCTGTGTTTGTCCTCCCCCCCCCCCGATTGAACTCCTTCCCTGTAAGCAACCCACCCTCACCCTTCGATTACAGCTTGCTTAAGGAAATAAAGTCACCATCATTTAAAAAGCATGTATTCTTTATTAATTCATTATAAAAAGAGGGAGCGAACTGACAAGGTAGCCCAGAGTTGGTTTGGGAGGAGGATAGGAGGGAAGGAAAAGGCCACTAAAAAATTTCAAAGTAATGACAACCTTTTGGTTGGGCTGTCCACGGGGGTGGAGTGGGTGGGTGTACGGAGCCTCCCACCATGTGGTTCTTACACGTCTGGGTGAGGAGGATAATGGAACATGGTGAGGGGAGAGGGTGGTTATACAGGGGCTGCAGCGGCACTCTGTGATCCTGCTGCCGTTCCTGAAGCTCCACCAGATGCCAGAGCATGTCAGTTTGATCACGCAGCAGTCCCAGAGTTGCATCCTGCCACCGCTGATCTTCCTGCCTACACCTCTGATCTTCCTGCAGCCACCTCTCATCTCGAACGTCCTCCTGTCCTCATGTACACTGACATTTCCTGTAATTTGATACCACATCCTTCCACTCATTCAGATGAGCTCTTTTATTGCGGGTCACTTCTATGATTTCCGATAACATTTCGTCTCGCGTCTTTTCTTTCCTCTGCCTTTTCTAAGATAGCCTTCGGGGTGGAGTAGGGAGGCTTGAAAAATTTACAGCTGCATGAGGGAGGGAAAAAAGGGAGAGAAGTATTTAAAAAGATTCATTTTACAGAACAATGCTTATACTCGTTCACGGTGAACACACTATTCACCTTACATAGCATATGTGATTTCACTACAAGGTTGCATTTTGCATCTTAATATGAGTGCCTGCGGCTCTGGTGTTTAGAGATCTCACAGACGCAGGTCCGGGCAGCAGAATTCGGCTTTGCATCTGGCCATGGATTAGCCATTGTCTTTTGGCTTCTGCAGCCTTCATATATCAGCGCCCTCCTTTACCAAACAGCAAGCAAAGCCTTTCAGTGCTGCTTCTTTCCTGTTAACATGCAACAGCAGAAACCACCCCCCCCCCATCCAATTCTCCTGGGATGCTCGCTTTACGCCTCCCCTCACCACGTGGCTGGTAGCAGGGAAGATCCCTGCTAGCCAAACAGGAGAGAGCTCAGCGCCAATCACCCCCCCTTCCCTCCCCCTGCTTGGCTACCTGCAAGGAAGGATTTCTTTTACCGCAACAGGCAAACAGCCCAGTAGGAATGGCCGTCTCTGTCCCCTTAATTAAATTCCTGAATTTCAGCCAGGTTACCATGAAATGATATCACTCTCCTGAGGATAACACAGCGAGATAAAGAATGGATGTTGCTTGAATGCCAGCAAACACAGGACCATACACAGCTTAGGCTTTGTCATGCAATGATACCAGTTACTTGCTACATGCATGGCATGGTCAAGGTGTTCCTTACTGTGGAGGACGGAATAAGGCTGCCCTGACCAGAAACCTTCTGCAAAGGCTTTTGAATACTTTCCAGGAAAGCTTCATGGAGAATGTCCCTGAGGATTTCTGCTCCTCCAGACCATGTTTAACAGACTTTCCAGTAACTGTACTGGCCGTGATGCATCCCAAGTCCTCAGGGCAAATTAATCATAAAAACGTTTCTTTTAAACCATGTTTTTATCTTTACAAAGGTACACTCACCAGAGGTCCCTTCCATGGGCTTCAATTGTTGTGGATAGTGGCTTGGGTGGGCTGGGAGGGTATTCCGTCAGGATGAGAAAAAGCTCCTGGCCACTGGGGGGAGAACGGAGTGCAGTGTGCTCTCTGCAAGCTCGTCCTCCTCTTCCTCCTCCTCATCTTCCCTGTCCCAGTATCCTCAGGCATGGCTGAGTCCCCCCTCGAATACACGGAACGGGATGGGGTAGTGGTGGCGGACCCCCCTACGAATTGCATGTAGCTCAGCGTAGAAGCGGCTGTTTTCGGCCTACCCCGGCCCTTTCCGTTTGCTTCTTTGGTCTTTCTATAGGGCTTGTTCTGAGCACCTTAATTTCAACGGCACTGTACTGTATCCCTGGTGTGGCCTCTCATGCATCTTGGCCTTGGAAATGTTTTCAAATGTTTTTTCACTTAGTTTTGGAACAGAGTTCTGTTAGCGGTGGAATGCCTCTCCCCATTATAGCGATGATCAGATCCAGTACCTCCCATGCAGTCCATGCTGGAACTCTTTTTCGATTCTCAGGAGACTGCATTGTTACCTGTACTGAGCTCTGCATGGTCACTTGTGCTGATGAGCTCTCCACGCTGGCCAAACAGGAAATGAAATTCAAAAGTTCGCGGGGCTTTTCCTGTCTACTTGGCCAGTGCATCCGAGTTCAGATTACTGTCCAGAGTGGTCACAATGGTGGACTGTGGGATACCACCCGGAGGCCAATACCGTCGAATTGCGGCCACACTATCCCTAATCCGACATGGCAATACCGATTTCAGCGCTACTCCCCTCGTCGGGAAGGAGTACAGAAATCAGTTTTAAGAGCACTTTATATCGAAATAAAGGGCTTCATTGTGTGGATGGGTGCGGGGTTAATTTGGTTTAATGCTGCTAAATTCGGTATAAACGCGTAGTGTAGACCAGGCCTCAGCTACACAGAGCTCTTTCTCAGGTCTGGGAAAGGTACTCCAGTGTGTCTCAGCTAAATATAAGATTGAACAGATAGTTTAACATAAGTAGTTACCACGTATTTTATGGGACCATTCAAGGTGAAGCAGCCTGTTAACACCCCTTTATTCATAGGACAAAAAAGGGAGTTGGTGGGTTACAGATTGTTGTAATAAGCCATAAATTCTGTGTCTTTATTAAAACCATCATTTTTAGTGTCTAGCAAAATTATAAATTTAAGTTGCCAGGCTTGTCTTTTGAAAGGGTTGTACAGGTATCCTTTCAGGATGAGAGCACAGGTGATATGGTGTTTTTGTCTTTTATCATTTTCCTATGTGAGTTCATTCGAGAGTGATTTTCCTGCTTTCCCACCATTGCTATTTGGCATTTAGTGCACTGGATGAGATAATCACATGTTATGATAGGCATGTGTAGGACCCCTGGAATTTGAAAGGTGTGCTGTGGGGGGTGTTGATCATTGTGGCAGTGGAGATATGTTTGAAGGCCAGAGAGGGGGTTCATGGAAGATTTCTTTCAGGATGGGGTCCCCATTGAGTATGGGTTGTCATTTGATGATACCCTGTATGGGGTCCAGTATGGGGTGCTGGGTGACAACTATGGATATGCAGTCAGAGTGGCTGTAGATGAGGAAAGTGTCTGTCTTATGTGTCCCCCAAACATCTGAGTTGAAGTAAATTTTACCTGCTTACCTACCTAGTGACTCTTTAAAGTGGCTTGAAGTTTTCTTCCAGAGGAGATGACTAATTCAGATAAAAAGCTAATCTTCTAAGTCCTCCTGGAGTTTGGTAGGGCCCCATTAGCTGAAATTGTGACTATGCATCCTGGAGGATGAGTAAGTTCTCAGTTCCATACCAGTCAGACCTATATTGTACTTGAACAAATGTATATGTATGATTGAGGTCTATAAAATAAAGACTGGTATGAAGTAAATAAGGAAGTGTTATTTACTCCTTCTCATAACACACGAACTAGGGGTCACCAAATTAAATTAATAGGCAGCAGGTTTAAAACAAAAGGAAGTATTTCTTCACACAGTGCACGGTCAACCTGTGGAACTCTTTGCAAGAGGAGGGTGTGAAGTCCAAGACTATAACAGGGTTCAAAAAAGAACTAAATAAATTCATGTAGAATAGGTCCATCAATGGCTATTAGCCAGGATGGGCAGAGATGGTGTCCCTAGCCTCTGTTTGCCAGAAGCTGGGAATGGACGACGGGACATGGATCACTTGATGATTACCTGTTCTGTTTATTCCCTCTGGGGCACCTGGCATTGGCTACTGTTGGAAGACAGGATACTGGGCAAGATGGACCTTTGGTATGACCCAGTATGGCCATTCTTTGTTCTTAAGGTGATTCAACCCTTTAAGGTAGTAGGATCCAGACCAGACAGCCCTGTTGAGAGGTCTGGCTCATCTAAATCCAGGCATGCTGGGGAACGTAATTACTTGACAGAACTAGGGATCTGTGGTGTTAGGTCACATAACCAGTCACAGTAGGAAATCCTGTAGCTAACTTAGTCCGTGGCTGAAAGAGTACAGGGTAGAGTTCTCCAGAGATTCCAGGCGGCCTTCTGGGAGAGGAGACCTGCAGAGACAGTCTCAGTTTAGAGGTTGTCTAGCCCTGGGGGGGTAAACGGGGGGACTATACAGATTCTGGAGCCTATTACAAACTGCTACTTATTGAGCCCGGGGAAGAGGGCTATAAGGTTTTGAGTGTTCATTTTTATAAACCAGACTCAATAGGGGAACACTACTGTGAAAATAGCACACGTGGAAGCTGAAACTAGAGTAATTCAGAATACAAATAAGGTGAAAAATTTTAATAGTGAACATAGTCAACCACAGGAAGAACTAAACAAGGGGTTCTGGTGGGATTCTCTGTTGCTGGAAATATTAAAATCAAGATACTAGAAAATACTTGCTTT
This sequence comes from Chelonoidis abingdonii, assembly GCF_003597395.2. Classification (NCBI taxonomy): domain Eukaryota; kingdom Metazoa; phylum Chordata; order Testudines; family Testudinidae; genus Chelonoidis; species Chelonoidis abingdonii. The sequence goes on along the minus strand of NC_133777.1, from coordinate 52,532,443 downwards.
AGTTCAACCACAGCTATTGGACTTGAAACAGGAATTAACTACAGGTAGACAAATGTCCAATGTTGTAGAAAAAGTCAAACTAGGTGATCACAGTGGTCTCTTCTGGCCTTAAAATCTGATTGTATGAAACTAATTAAGAACTTTACTTTGGATCCATATGTGGCTTTGACAAGAGGACATGTTAATATTTGTTTTGATTTAAGCATGCATTGTTCCTTAAAGTAGGGCTTTTAATATGAATTTATACTACTGAAGAGTTCAAAACTAATGGATTAATTCAGTTAAAATCATGAAACCACTATTCAGTCAGTACTAAAGGATGCACTGTTGGATGGATGCCCAAGAAAGAGGTATTGTCAGCTGGTGCAGTATTCGACATGCCTCAGACAGTATGTTAGATCTGTAAAATTACGTACATACTTGTCTTAAAATTACTTTAAAACATGCCAACAAAAATAATCTCGTAGCTGTGGTATGTTAGTGAGAGTTTCTACAGAATTGATATTTGAATGTGTTTAATTTATGCACTTCATTTCGATATTCCTTTTAAATTAATTGAAAGATGGAAGTCTGAAAACATTAATTAGAAAATGCGGAGGACTCATTCTATTACTACTTTTCCAGGTATTTTTAGTGGGCTCCCAAAAGTGATCTGGCACCATGGTGGCCCTGTCCTTGAAGATCTGCGTCCGCCAGTGCAATGTGGTGAAGACGATGCAATTTGAACCATCCACTGCAGTGTATGATGCATGTAGAGTTATTCGTGAGCGAGTGCCTGAGGCTCAAACAGGGCAAGGTTAGTCTGTAAATCTATATCCTTCTCCCCGCCCTCCCNTCCTAAAGTTTGTTTAAAGAAAAAAAAATGCACTTCTGAAATTTGTTGTACTTGAAAGGTGTTCCATTCTCTCTGCACTTAATGTTCTTGGTTGAATAGCAATTGTTTTAAAAATCCCATTCTTTCAAGGTCTAATATGCACTAAAACCACAAGTTTTAATCATCAAAACTTTCACTTCCCGACCAGCTCTCTCACATGCAGATTGTGTCTACAGAGCATCTTTCCCTGTTTGCACATCCACATCTACCACATTGTCAAGCTATGTTGGTAACAGGGCAGTCTGGGGAAATATGGGCAGGTGCTCCCCAGGACTGCAGCGAGTGGGGACTGCCTGGAGCATGCACAGTCAGTGCCTTTAGCAGGAAAAGGGACCCAGTGCACTCAGAGCTAAGGAGGATAATGGGCCAAACAGACTGCACAAGCTTGGTTAGAGGGCCTTGTGTACTATAAAGAAAAGTGCTGAAATGGTTACAAAAAGACAACTGTGGGCCTACAACGGGCAAAACAATGTTGGCTCCCATAGTTACTAACGTAGGTTAAATGTGCCACATGCAGATACAAACTGTGTTGAGTGAAACCATGCTGCTACCTAGTTACAAACTCTGTTGAGAAGTGTGGTAAAGACATGGAAAGGACTCTAGCCAGCCATGTTGTAAGAGCTATTTAGAAGTAATGCACAGGTATTGTAGCTGTAACACAATGACCTACAGGCCTGAGGCCTGTATAACATTTATCTTAGCATAACCAAGCCCTAAAATGTTAGTAATGATGTACGTGGTTATTAGGTAAATTGTAATTAACCGATAGTTTGACTTTGAGTCACCAGGTAAGTATTAAAATAAACAAGAGTGATACGAGTTGGCAACAGGTGAAGTAAGATGCCTCAGAAGTATACTTTTATAATTTTAGGGAAAGTTTTAAAAGAACGCTGAATTTGACCAAAACGTACATGAATTAACCGCAGGTATACCATGGCAAAAAATTGACGTAAATGCTAATGAATATAATCTAAGTGACAAATTGACCTATTAAAGGTAGGGACCCTAAGTATAGAGGTGTGAAGGTACATGTAAGGAAAGAAAGTTGAAACCATCGTTAATATGTATGAGACACGGTGAGCACTAGCATAACCCACTATAAAAGGTAAGACCCAGTCTGAGGACAGTAGGAAATGTTGGAATGTGCTGGCTTGATGACCATATGTTGATTGCCTCACCAGTTCCGGGATTCCTCACTATGGATAATGTGAGTATGCAAGTGCTGGCCATTTTGTATTGGCACTATCTCCTTCGCTATATTAAAGTATTTGTGATCTTGTTTGTTTTGCTAATAAAGTTTATAACATTATTATTCAGAGAATATGTAATGGATAGTTTCTCATTTGCTCCTCAAGATCCTCGTTCTGTTGACAACTTTTCTGCTGTGCCTGATTCAGAGGTAGAACCCTTTCAAGCTACTGCGTAGCACATAAATTCACTCTTACCAGGCTACACAATGTTTTTGCTAAACAATTCAGGTTTATCACAACCCTCTAGCTTTGTGCTGTCTATATTGTCCCTCTAGAATGTAAGGCCTTACAACCAGGTCCTGGCCTATCACTAAGGCCCCTGAGTATGACAGTAATACAAATAATAAAAAATAATGAACCTGCTGATTACATATTCCTCCCCTACTTTAGAGCTATTATTTCTGTTATAAATTCTGAAGCAGTTGTTGCCCACGAAAGCTTATGCCCAAATAAATTTGTTAGTCTCTAAGGTGCCACAAGTACTTCTCGTTCTTTTTGCTGATACAGACTAACACAGCTACCACTCTAAAATACTGTTGTTTCTCTAGGTAGTCTAATTATCACAAGAATAGTGGTATGTTTTCAGTACAGAAATATTTTCTCCCTTGTAGAGGAGTGTTTTAGCACGACAGGGCCTTAGTACACCTCTACCCCGATATAACACGCCGCGATATAACACATATTCAGATATAATGCGGTAAAGCAGTGCTCCGGGGAGGTGGGGTTATGCACTCGAGTGGATCAAAGGAAGTTCAGTATAACACGGTTTCACCTATAACGCGGTAAGATTTTTTGGCTCTCAAGGACAGCGTTATATTGAGGTAGAGGTATATATGGATATAAGGAAAGGCATTTTATTAGTCCAGTCTTGCACGGTGCTGAATGTACTCAGCATCTGTTGAAATCAATAGACATTTAGGGCTGCATATCTTTTTAAGGTCAGGTGCAAGAGGAAGGGAACTCATCTAACTACAGATTTTCTCTTGTGTAGAAGGTTTTTTTTAAAACATACAATTGCATTGCAATAAATGTGTGAATGACACTGGTAAGTAGAAATATAATTACTGAGCTAATTGGCAAGTTTGACATTCTTGATGGTACAATCTGAATTATAGGACAGCTGTGCCCCATTAATTCTCCAGTGTGGTGTATGCTATGCACTCCTTTGCTGTCTGAGCTTCAACTCTGCCCACTCACACCAGCCTCTAGCATGCAAGTCACTGCTAGACAAATACCAGAGCGCTATACCCAGCCACTCTTGAATCACATATCGGGCGACATCTGCATATCCCTAGTTCCAGCCTTGCACTCCAGAAATGTACCATCTTGTACTTCTCAGTAACTTACTGAGCAATACAAGTGCATAAAGTCCATCATTTTAACAAAGAAAATGATCATGCCACCAGCCTTTGTTATCTGAGTAGATTTCCCGAAGCCCTTCCGCCAAAAGCACACTGGATTAGATAAAACACTAAAGTAAGTTTATTAACTACAGATAGATTTTAAGTGATAATAAGTGATGTAGACATAGAAAATCAGAATTGGTTACAAAAAGAAATGAAAACTGCACGCTGTTTCCTAAACTTTACCAAGACTAAATTTGAAACAAACAGCTTTTCTCACCCCTCTTAATGTTTCAGGCAGTTTACAGTTCTTAGTACACAGGCTGGGTTCCCTTCCCAGCCTGCGTCTAATTTTTCCCAGTTACAAATCCTTCAAACAATCTTGTTTCAGTAGAGAGGCAGGAGGAGAGAGTTGACCAGGCCCTTTTTCTATCCTGACTCTCTTTTTTTTACTGATGAAGTCCTTGCTGTTTCATGGGGTCTGGATGCCCCATTGCTAGAGCCCTGCCAATCTGTGAATATCCACAGCTCATTTTTGCAAATTGCACATTCTACAAATGTTATATCTAAAGCCCTGCAGGTATCCGGAGATCATTTTTGTGGACTGCAGATTTGATGCAGATACAAATTTTGTATCTGAGTAGAGCTCTACCCATTACCTATATGCTCTGCACTCAGTCCTTCATATGAATTGCAAATTATTGCTTGCACCTTCTGTATACTTGCAGCTTGAGGGGTTTCTGGGGATGATATGCCAGTCCTTTATTTCTAAAGAGCTAGTCTTGGTGTTCCCCAGATTCACAGCATGTTTCAGTAATAAACATGGCAAATATCATAACTCAATGTACAGTATTGATGCACACATTTTAAACAGGGCGGTAATATTCAGCAGATTGACTTTTCCAATGATACTTCGCAAGACATACTTTTTACGAAATTCTGATAAATCTTCTATAAGTGGGGAGCATTATAGTGTAGCGTGTCATGACAGGTTAATTTGGGATACTACATAATTACACCAAGTGACACAGACTGGTTGGCTTGTCACTGTCGAACCAACACCAGAATGCAATAAACACAATATGCTAATTTTTCTGTAAGAATAATATGTACTGTGCAAAGGTCATTGCTTATCCATGATTGAACTGAAAGGAATGAACATTTGGAGCTATATTAGATGCACTATTTGTGGAATGATTTGATGTAATTGACTGTGTGCTGAACTTATGTTTCCTAATCATCGCTGTGTGTATGGGTTTGCTTTCCAGTGATTAGCTTCCTAAATTAATCTGTGTAAGGAACTTTCTGGTGTGTTTTTACATTCAGGGGCTTTGGGAAAGGTTTCTCCATTAAAACTCCATATTTTTAGGCTAAATTCCTCTGAGAAGCTCATTTCTTCATAAATTGTATGTTTGAGACAGGTTACACAGCATCTATTAAAAACGCAAGCAGATTATTTTCTTTGAAAGCTGGCTCAAAGCAGTTTGTATAAAAATTCACTATCTTTAGGAATTTAACCATTTTATTCAACAAAAAGATAAACCTCTTGAGGCTTTATTGGCAGAAACTATTGTCTTTATTTTGTTGCACTTCTAATGGCTGGTAGTCTGTATGAACCTGATGCTACAATCTTGCTTTTAACATGTGTCAATAAAGAGATCGTGACATGTTTAGTCCAAAGTATGTGCACTGTTATGACAGATAGAAAAGAGAGGAATAACTTCATGTAGTTGAAATTGCAAGGAAGGTAGTATCAGTTGAATTAGATGTTTTCGTGGATTCTTAGTTTATTCAGTGAAACACTTTCATCAAGTAAACTCTTCATGTTTTGAAGCTGAATTGTTGGTTAGTATTATGAAGTGATTGAATGAAAAGTCTGTTAGCCTTAAATCTGAACTTTTCTGCATTTTTGATTATTATAAAAGTGTCTTATTCAAGTATAGTTAATTATAACTATGTATTACACATGCGGGATGAGGTTTGCTTGATGAACCATCCACTTCAGTGTAGAGTAAAGCCTATCTTTAAAATGCTGCCCTCTGCAGTCTAAGCTACATTTTCTTTAACTGGAGTAACTATACTTCTGCCAAACACTCATTAAGAGTGGAACGTAAATTGACAGAAGCTTGAACTTGAATGCTGGTCACCATGTTGTTTTTCTTTGTTTGTTTTGCCACAGTAATAGTGCCTTTTCTGTTTTGTTCCTCAGCCTCTGACTATGGATTGTTCTTGTCAGATGAAGATCCTCGGAAAGGTATTTGGTTGGAAGCTGGAAGGACACTGGATTATTATATGCTGCGAAGTGGGGTACAGCAAAATTCTGTCATCTTTTTTTCACCAGCAGATTTTGAGACAGTCGTATAGTCCAAAGAACTTAAGTCCTTGAAAAACATTTGGATGCAAGGACAAACCATTTGTTATCCTACAAGTGTCAGAGTTGGCAACCCACCATAGAACAGAATACTCAGCTAAAAGAATGAAAAATACTCACTAATTTTCTGAGTAAAACACAAATATTGGTCATTTTGCATCCAAACGTATACATTGGTAGGGTACCAGGAGATGTTTTAGCATTTTCATTCCAACGAAAGGATTATCCTTTCTTTCTTACGTGTGAGTGGAAGCAGAAGTGAACTGATATTTTTAATAGGGTTTGAACTCCTGGGTGAGATTCTGTGCTGAACCTTTGAGAGGTGCAGTATAGAACTAGCACCTTCATGCCTACCCAATCGTGCACTGCTCTAGGGGCCATGGAGACCACCGGAGTAGGCTGGACAACCCTTGGGGCCTAAGTAACAGCTGGCCAGAACTTCTGCAGTGCTGCAGCCTTGCCCCTGACACACCCTTCCTGACTCTAGCTCCACCTCAGCATGCCCTGTATGCCAAGGCTTGGGAGGGGTCCTCAGCACCATTATGGCTGGTCTTTCACAGTACCTGTACTGGGGAAATCTTCTGAGAGCATCCAGGGCTTTTAGATCCCCTTCATGCCGTTCTGGCATGAAGACTCTGCAGTGGGTTATTGAAGGTCTGAATAACAGGGTTTAGTGGAGTCACTTACACAGTTTTTAAACTAAAGCATGGTTGACTGTCAATACTAGAACTAGCCCCTGATGCGGGCAACAAGCTTTTAAAGTTTGTCTAAATAGTTCTTAAAAAATAATGTTGTATATGTCAAATTAAAACTTCAATCTGCTCCAGATTTCAGCTACATCAGTGTTTTACAGGCTTGGAATTGTTCTGAAGCTGTGTAATTCTTTGTGTGGTTTATTCCCTAGGATATTTTGGAGTACAAAAAGAAACAGAGACCTCAGAAAATACGAATGCTGGATGGATCAGTGAAAACTGTTATGGTGGATGATTCTAAAACTGTTGGTGAATTGCTGGTTACCATTTGCAGCAGGATAGGTGAGATTTCTTGGTCTGAATTTCTAAGAGAATATGATTTTTTCTCCTCTATGGTTTTTACCTTGGATTTCAGGATTCCGTGCATGTTATATACAGCAGTTTATCAACATCAGCCTTGTTATGCCTGTTTGAAAATAGATAGTATTCAGCATCAGTTACGCTGCATTAAAATAATCAAAATGGCTTTTTTCCCATTCCATAAAGAGGTTGCATCTGCCTTCCTGTGTGAATCAGTGGGGATTTACCCCGTAAAGGTTTTGCCACCAGATAGCACTCACCAGTTAGAGACACGTACGTTATTTGACACCTAATGTTTTAAATATTTCAGTATTTATTTCTTCCACATACAGTTTCCTTCTGTGAGGTGGTGAAGTAAAACTAGCTTTGTGCCTAACTAATGTTTAAGCAGGGATAGAATTTACTCTTCTATCTTATTGAGTGGAAAAGGCTTCTATTTTTATTAATGTGATCACTAAAGACATACAGGACTGGTTTATGCTAGGGTCTTAATGCTGGTTTGAATTGGGTACTACATTTAAATATGAATTGCACATTGAAAAACTCCTACCATTTAGTAATCAGTGAAAAAGTAGGTCATTTCTCCAGGTGATGTAAAGAAATGGCTTGGTGACCAGAAATGCCTTCTTGCATTTTCACCTGCTCATTTCACAAACATGCCTAGCCATGGGGACCCATATTGTTGTTGTTACTTCTAGACTTCACTGTGATATTGTGTTCGGTCTGGAGTTGACCATGGAAACCCCTCAGAGCAGCTGGTATACAGTATGGCTCCTTAGTCGTCTTAGACTCTTTCTGTCTTGAATAGCAGAACTCACATTGTCAATGCTTAACAAATCCTGGAAAACACAAGCAAGACAAAGAAATGAGAGCAGCTTAAACATGGACTAAGTGCTCTACACAGGCACTCGATACAGTTTCATGTGAAATGTATACTGAGGATTAACATCTGTAAAGCGCTAAAGTGGCCTAGACTACCAGTGTTTCGGAGGCTTTCCCAGGGCTCTGCCACATTTTGTCTGCCCATACTTAAGGAAGAAATTGCATGACTCAGAATTCTCCATCACATGGTCTCAGTTCTGGAACTTTATTCTACTCAAAATCCACGAGAGCTTGACCTGGTTACCTTTCTCAGGAGATTTAAAAATTTTAAGAAAGCAACTTTCTTGAGACTGAGGCCTGGTCCACACTACGCATTTAAACCGATGTTAGCAGCATTAAACCGATTTAACGCTGTACCCGTCCACACTACGAGGCCCTTTACATCGATATAAAGGGCTCTTTAAATCGGTTTCTGTACTCCTCCCCGACGAGAGGAGTAGCGCTGAAATCGGTGAGTACCATATCGGATTGGGAGTGTGGCCCACAACGCGGTTATAGGCTGTGCGTGGTATCCCACAGTGCACCACTGTGACCGCTCTGGACAGCAATCTGAACTCGGATGCAATGGCCAGGTAACAGGAAAAGCCCCGAGCGAAATTTTGATTATTCAGTTTCCGTGGTATGTGGCCCAGCGGAACTCTAGATGCAGTCCGATCCGTCGTGGCTCAAATGCTCAGTCCCAAATATCGCAAATAAACTTCCATAGCCACATTGGACTGTGTGTATCTGCGAGTACAACACTGGATCTGATCGATGTATGGGGAAACAATTTTTCGTGTGTATCAATAGCGCCGTTTACACGAGCAAATAAGTGACCAAAGCGTTCTTGAAAAAAAATCTGCTCCTCAGGGCTGAGCATTCATAGGGCTGGACGATGTACCACGTGTCTACGGAAGCCCAGGACTCTCAAATGCCGTCATGAGGGGAGGAGTAGTAAAAAAGACGGCTATTCTTGCACGTAATGTGTAACGATATGTAAGAGCTCAGCGTAGTCCCACGTCCGACAGAATAAGTGCAGGGTCTCCGCAAAGTAATTTTGCATTTCTTGGCTGAGCTCCCCTGCCTGTAGGTTCAAACACATTGTCGGCATGGTTTCAGATACTTGTCAATTTACTCCCTCCCCGCCCACGGGTGAATAGAAAATCGGTGGCAAACAGAAATCGTTCTCCTTGTCTTCTTCTCTCATGCTGTCACCTTAGTAGTCCTGATACCTGCATTATAGCTGCTGCAGCTAGAGATGCGCGCAAGTGGAAACGCAGTATCCGCGTCCTCTCCCCTGCCGGGTGCAGACCGGTGCGTCACAAAGCTGCGTTCAGGACTTGGTACCATTCCTCTACGTGTTCTATCAACCCATGTGAACTCTACTAGGTACTTGGGTTCGAGATTGGCTGAAGGCCCCGTCGTTGTATCGGCGGTTGCTGCGCCGCTAGCAATGACTAAGGAGTAGAGTGAACTTCACTCTGTGTTCATTACGCCAGATAGCATGGTACGAGATCAAAGACGGTGCTTTCCTCTCTGGGAGGAACCTAGTCTCTCATATAAGCAACTGGTGCTCGGGTGAGCTCCATTCAGTCCCTCTCTCCTCATTCCGTGGTATATAGGATAAAAGTTCTGTCCTGTCACTGGACTGTCATATGTAACCTGGCTGAGGAGGCTGCCTCCCCCTCATTTTCTATTTTGCTCGACTAAACTCTGCAGAACAGCTGAGTCTTATATTCTGGCATTTCTGTTTATGTACATTTTATCATTAATATCTAAATGGGCCTGCGCGGGTCAAATCAACACACCGGTATTAGACACCCTAGGTATAAGTTGTAAGGTAGAGGAGAAAGGCAACGGTGTGAATAGTTGGCAGCAGGTGAGCACCCCGCCCCCCCCGTGAAGATCCAGTGTAACTGCTATTCGCATGTTGCAGTGGAATATCATGACGGGTACGGGATTTCAGCTCTGTGACAAGACGTCGGGTGCTCTCTAAGGGATCGGTCTGATATGCGACGTGCTCTCTAGTACACTTGCACATAGTGTCTAGAGCTCAGACTGACTTATTTTAGAAACCATAAAAGGCTTCCAGTATTGCTCGGCGGAGTCTTCTCAACTTTTGCCTTTCGCACCCCCAGCAAGAGTGCCTCGACTCTCAGCAGTTGGTGCACCATGATAGCAGCAGACAGAATGAAGGACAGATAACTGTGCATCTGAATTTGCCAATTCCTGGCGTGGCCGCAAATCGGGGTTACCAGAACGGGAACTGATAATATCCCACATCTTTTCTAATACTATTTGCAAGCAACATGTATCTCACTTTGCTGCTTCTGTAGCGCCTCGCATGTTAGTGTCGTGCTCCTGTTCGCCGGGCGATACCAGTAAAGCAGATTTGAGTGGAATCTCGTTTAAGACATAAAAACAATCCTCTGCAATTAAAGGGACTGAAACGGGCTCTAGTTGGTGTTGGCCATGCTTGGTTATGTTCTGTTTCTTTGAATCCGCGAGCAACATCAGCGGGAAAGATCAGCTTGCACAAAAAATGTGCTCTGCCGTTGCTTTTTCCCGAAGAGGCGAGGGAAAAGATGATTGATGAATTTACCCAGAAACCGTCCCAGGCGGAACCTCGCGAATGTTTTTGCTCTCTACCACTGGCTCTCAACCAGATTCTTAAGAAGGGGGGGATGATGATCTTCTAAGAGAACTACTTGAGATAGCATGACTGTACCACGCTACCCCACACATGCAATCTGCTTCCCGTCGCAAATCCTCGATCGTGCTTTACGCCTTCGGACCCCTATGGATGCCTAGTTACGCCCAAAGTTAACTGCGACCTTAGTCTGTGGTGGGCTGCGTGCACTCGAGCTTTATCAATCTAGGCGTCATTGATGTAACATAGCGTGTTACTGTAAAATTGGGAATAATCCCACTAGCGTCGTAGCCGTCATTCTTGAAAAGGTAAATACCTGAATCAACTCCACAACAGAGTGTATTAATCTATCTTCTAATGATAATTTAAGTTAGACGCTCTAAAAGAGAGGTGTATGTTTGTCTTTTTGGTGCCGTAAAATTTTTTACGTATCTAAAATGAATGATCAGCCTAGGCTACTAGTTAGTCGCATAATAAATTCAGGGTTTTATAATTAATATTATTTTAGACATGGTTGTTCTGGATGTGCTTAGATTTAACTTCAAAGAGATAAGACTCATCCTCTTATCTCACTCAATTCTGATTAGTAATTTAAACTCTCCTCTTCGCATACTTGCTTAACAGTAGATGTCTATATTGTTCAGTGTATATTATCTACTGGCCCATGTTGCATGCTTTATAATAATGAAAATGTAAAGTGTCTTTCACTCCGTCTTTCACACATCCATGTAGGAATTGAAACCAAATTGATGAGATACTCGGTGATTTCCAGTGAGTGCTGTATTTCTGAGAATTACAGGCGGAGGGCACAGGTACACTTAGAAGACATCGACGTTGTTCGAGGATGAAAGAAAAATGGAGAAGTTGAGGCATAACAGAATAGAGTGCATTTGTTACAGTACTGTATGGCCACAAGGGCTGTTTGACCCTGAGCCCCGCCACCTGGGGCTGAAGCCAGAAGCCTGAGCAACTTAGTTGGTGAGGGCCCCCTGTGGCATGGGGCTCTGGACAGTTTCCTCTATATGACAATGATTTTTGCTCCATCAGCCACTGGGCTCTCAACCCAGAATTCTAAGGGGCGGGGGAGACTGTGAGAACTATGAGATAGCTATGGAATAGCTACCCACAGTGCAATGCTCCGGAAATCGACGCTAGCCTTGGACCATGGATGCATACCGCCAAATTAATGTGCTTAGTATGGCTGCGTGCACTCGACTTTATACAATCTGTTTTATAAAACCGGTTTATGTAAAATTGGAATAATCCCATAGTGTAGACGTATCTTGATAAAAGGTAAATACTGAATCAACTCCACATACAGAGTGTATAATTTTTTGAAGGATAATTTTCTGAGCCTGATAGAGGGATGTTGTGCTTTTGGTGCCAATTTTTATTGGAAAGATTAACTAGGTACTATAGTCGATAAATTCATATAATAATATATTTTAGCACTTGTTCTGGAATGTGCTTAGATTTTAACTTCAAATATACTACACTTCAAACAATATTTAGAATAAACTCTTTCCTGCTGTCCTAGTATATGTTATATTTTCATGTTTTTACTACTGGAGTTGCATGCTTATCCTGCGTTCACACTTGTAGGAATAACCAATTATGAAGAGTACTCTGTAATCCAGGAGAGTGTTGAGGAGAAAAAGGAGGAGGGCACAGGTACACTTAAGAAAGACAGGACGTTGTTACGAGATGAAAGAAAAATGGAGAAGTTGAAGGCAAAGCTTCATACAGATGATGATTGTGAGTACTGTAACCCAAGGGGCTGTTTGACCCTGAGCCCCGCCACCTGGGGCTGAAGCAGAAGCCTGAGCAACTTAGCTTTGAGGAGCCCCCTGTGGCATGGGGCTCTGGACAGTTGCCCTACTTACTACCCCTTAATGCTGGCCCCAGCTTTCATATGCAGAAAACATGGGTTTTGAGGCACAGGTGGGCCATGGAGTTTTGATAGCACGTTGGGGGGACCACAGAAAGAAAAACGTTGAGAACCCCTGGTTTAGGGTAATTTTTGCAAGGTAAAATATAAATTTGTGATATTAAAAGGTGTTTGTGTTTCTGTTCCAGTAAACTGGCTAGATCACAGTCGAACATTCAGAGAACAAGGAGTTGATGAAAATGAAACACTGCTGCTGAGGCGAAAATTCTTTTATTCGGACCAGAATGTAGATTCGAGAGATCCTGTTCAGCTAAACTTGCTTTATGTTCAGGTATAGTACGTATAGCAGAGAAACCTCTGTTGAGGAATTCTGCATGGTATTGTTATAGCTAATACTGTAATTGCTTGTGTGTTTAGCTACCACATGCTCTTATTTCTTTACCATCCCAGCCCTGTATTTGAATTGAAAATTGGGGAAATCCAGTATCTCTTTCATGAACTTTGTTTCTGGAGTTGGGAGCAGGTCTTGATGTCTGGGTTGCAGGGCCAAATTTTGTTCTCGCTTATCTGTTGCAACCTCACACACAATTGTGTGAACAGGGGAGTTGCAGCATTTGAAGAGTGTGGATTTGTGTGTTAACTGGAGGCAGACTGCCTTAGGAAAAATTTTCAAGATTATCCATCATTAATAATGCTGCTTGACTTTTCCACACTAGTTGAGGTGTTGGCAAGCTGGAAAAACGATTTACTGTTAAAACGAGCTAATTGGATGTGTTGGCCAGTGTAAAAATGGCATTTGAAGTTACTTTGTGTCTTGGTATGCATTTTCATGATAGAATCATGCTTCCTATTTTCTGTGGCTTTGTTTATAATGACTCAGCTGACCATATTGAGATGGGAGATGCAGTTGCGTATTATTTGAGAAAGAGGCCAGAGCACCTGTCCTCATTATAAAAGCGGGTTTCAGTTTTTTTCCCCGTAATTTTCATAATCATTAAAGTTCTCATAATTGCCATGTCTTAAAGCTGAACTCTTTTTGGTTTCACAGGGGCATTAGGGCTACCAGAAAAAGGCAAAAAATATCTGAGCCAGATGGGTAAAGTTTGCAGAAGGAATAGTTAGCTAAATTCTTAAAGCACCCCTGCTTTTAAAGTCTACTTGTTTTACTGCTGACTTATAAAAATTATGTCTAAAATAGACAAACTGGTTCTAACAAAACATGTTGTAATGCATCAGTAGTATGAACACAGTCACAAAATCACTTCCTAGGAGTTAATTATGTGGTATGGAGATTAACTAATAGGTCAGTCCTCCTGAACCTGGTCCATGATTACTGAAAGTTTGCCATCAGATGACTGTTCAGGCTGAGAGAGAGGATTCTTCAAGGGTTGGTCCCTGTCTGTATTCCACTTTGGGAATACACCTGTCCATGCCTCTGGAGTTGGAGAATTTTGCCCTGTGCATGTGCCTTTGCTCTTCTTGTGCCTCCAGCCAAGGAGAGAAAGGGCGGGGCAGGCCAACTCTCTCTCCAGTTCCTTCTTACCACCTCATGGCCTGGGTTGGAACCTCCAGTGTTCAGAGCTCTCCTTCGGGTTCTTCGTTCTTTAAATATTAAACATTGCCTTCGTGCTTTTTATATGTAGTTATTTCCACAGTTAGTAGTTTTAATAGTTGTTATAACTTTTAGTAAAGTTTTTATAGTTAGATAGTATCAGGGGGTGGCCGTGTTAGTCTGGATCTGTAAAAGCAGCAAAGAGTTCTGTGGCACCTTAGAGACTAGCAAACATATTGGAGCATGAGCTTTCGTGGGTGAATACCCACTTCGTCTGAAACTCTTTGCTGCTTTTATAGTTAGATAGAATCTCTACCTGGTGGACGCCTCTCCCACCGAAATACTCTATTAGAGTTTTCAAACTGCACTAGGAACTCTAGGCTTCAAGATTTGTGTGTCCTGCCTCTGTTCCTTCTTGGTCAGCGACAACCATATGCAGTGCTTGTACTGTTCTGGTAAAGTGCATATCACAGCTAGTTGTAATATCTGCTGCTCTTTCCCTAGCTGTACCTGTGAAGCACAGGAACTTTGGCTTAGAAAACACCTCATAGAGAAGGCCATGAGGCTGCAGTTGGACCCAGGACAGAGGGCACCTGTTGTACATCAGCCTAAATCTACACTGAGTACACCTCCCACCACAAGGTCCTACTCTGCTACAGTGGAGTCTGAACTCACAGATTCCTTATTGGGGTCTCATTGGGAAGGCAGAGAACACTCACACAAACATAAGAATAAGTCTCCTCCTGAGTCATCTCTGAAATCATCAGTCTTTAGAGGTTGAGCAGACCTACTCTATCAACCTCTAAGGACTTGGGACATGCAAAGTCCCAGGGCCAGGACTCTAACACCCATAAAGGAAGGGCTTCTTTGATACCAGACCCCATTCCAGTGACACCCATTCCATCAGTACCATCTGGATCCGTCAGTTCCAGTGCAGTTGGAGGTGCTGCCACCAGTTGTAGCAACACAAAGTCTCCTTCTTCTGACCAGTTCAGTACAAGTGGCTCGGACCCCTCACACTCCAAGGAAATCAGAGACTTACACTGCACCAAAGAATGTCTTTGCTCTTTCCCCATCATCAGGACTTTCCCTAATGAGGTAGATGGTGACTGCACCCGTTGATGTTTCCTTAAACCAGTGGCTTTCAACAGACTATATCTAAAGGGTCCGTGAAACAGTCTTGGTGTTCCAGTACCTTTTGCAACCACTAAATTTACACACATGACAATAAAGGAAAATGCAGGTGGCTGTCATCCATCACTGTTCATACATTTGCAGTTAGTATTTTCCATGTTAATTAGGTAGATAACTTTCCTTTCTCTTACAGCAGGGTATATTGTATATAAATCACATGAAATATTTAGGCAAGAGGTTCAGTTTTGAAAACTGGGGCAGCTCTCCTGGCCTCAGTGGGACTGTGCAGATTTACACCAGAGGAGGACCTGGCCCTTTGTTTATTTTATTAGTTGTAAACATATTCACAATGGAATAACAGATACTTTCTGACAGGAAAGCTTGCTGCTTGATTCTTGTCTCGTGTTCTGACTGTTCAGGAATTTCAAAGGCTTCTGATGAGCTTGACATGTCTCTACTTACCTTTGTAGGCTCGAGATGACATTCTGAATGGCTCCCATCCGGTCTCCTTTGAGAAGGCTTGCGAGTTTGGAGGCTTTCAAGCACAAATCCAGTTTGGACCTCATGTAGAGCACAAACACAAACCTGGATTTTTAGAGTAAACCATTTTTGCTAATTTCTAAATTTATGTATCATTCTGTCCATGCAGCAATGCATAAAACAGTGGATGTGTTCTGTCTTTCTGTCTTCTTACACTGATCTTTGATCAGTCAGTGCCATTTCTTAAATCATTACTTTAGTGAGCTTTATTCTGGATTTAAGATATTCAAGAGACTCTTAAAAATGGTGTGCTTTGGAACATACTGTGCTTGAACCTTGATTGTCAGGAACTCTTAATTGCTTCAGGGAACTGTTACAATAATTGTTACATGATGCTCAGTTATGCAGACAAATCACAGAAGCAAATATCCTTCAATTCCAATTAATTTGAGTAATCAAACTTCCTGTGTACCATCTGTATTTAGTCTCACTACTGATTGGTCAAAGACTCTTTACTTAAAGAGCTACCGATGTCTCAGAAGACACTATATGTAATAGACTTAATTTATTCCCGGTCCTCATTACTTGTTACTGAGACTGGTTGCGTAACAATTACATAACAGCATCTTGATTTCTTCAGGGTTTGACCTTTGTCTTTGTATTCCCTGCCTGATGTGATGTGATATAGTGGGATGCTGTAGAAGTGCTAAGACAGGAGTTCTCAAACTTTTGTACTGGTGATCCCTTTCACATAGCAAGCCACTGAGTGCAACCCCCCTTATAAATTAAAAATATATTTAACACTATTATAAATGTTGGAGACAAAGCGGGGTTTGGGATGGAGGCTGACAGTTCGTGATCCCCCCATGTAATAACCTTGCGACCCCCTCAGGGATCCTGACCCCAGCTTGAGAACCCCTGTGCTAAGATAATACTAAGTGAAGGTTATGAAACCTGGGTCTAATGTTCACAGTAGTTATTCCTTTTTAAAGGCATTATTCCGTTTTTTTGTTTGTTTGTTTGTTTGTTTTTTTTAAGAAATTAGTTTTCCCATCACAGTAGGGTTTCCCATATTAGAGCTCATTTAACTTCTCTCGAACTACTGTGCTATGCCAACAGAGTTCAGCCGCTGATAACCTTTTCGGGCTTAGTCTTTCCTGGTTATTTCCAAAGAATAAAAAAATTATTGTACCCAGCAGCTCTCTGGATGTTGGACAGAACCTGTAGAATGTAGATTTCCACTGTGCAGCCTATAGCAGACGTTCTGTAACTCTTTAAACTACAAAATCCATTGCAGTATTCGGACTAGGTTTGCTTGGTCCTGCCTCAGCACAGTGGGCTGGACTTGATGACCTCTCGAGGTTCCTTCACCAACCCTATGTTTCTAGGATTGTATGATTCTACCTTTGACAAACAATATATAAATAACTGAAATTCATATCTTAGGGGAGAGAGGAGAGTTTTCCTCTAGTGGAATACACATACAGCTCAACTTAAAAGAGCCTGTTGTCTTTAGGGTTTTTTCTTAGAAATGATTTTATTTTAATTAGCCATAATTCAGTCAGAATAGTGAGGCATTTTATGTGACACTGATACAAACGGTATATATCCATTGTGCAGGCGCATGCCAATTCTTGTATGTATATTTCGTTAGCCTGTTTGTAACATTCAGTTAATGTTCCTTGATCAGCTTTTCCAGGTATTCTTATTTTTTCTGTTGAAATATACTGATATGTTTAATCTAAGTCTGAAAGAGTTTAAGTTGCATGTAAGTTGTACATTACAGCTCAGTTGAAATAGGGTTGAGCAGTGTTCTTTGACTAAACAATGTGACCTCAATACATAACAGGCTTCTATAAGAGATTCCATCTGCTTATACAAAAACAAATAAAGCAAATAGGGTTGATTACTTTTCAGCATTTTTCCAAAACAGATTGGTTTAGTTTACCATATCTACAGTATGTTTATAGGGAGAGCTCCTTAATAGTATCCTTTTTTGTCATTGATAAATGACTCTTGGCAAATAAAGATTATTGTCTGCATTTTGTTAACACTTAGATACTGGTTGTTGGAATTTCCTTACAGAACATGCCAAAATAAATTTCCATTAGTATTAACTGTGCAAGTTCGTGGTTGATCAAATCTTAAATATCTGAATGAAGAAATATTTAAGCTTTTCTTGGCACCTATGTGGGCAGACTGTGCTTTTAAATTTCAGAGAATAGCTATTAGAGAGGTCTTAAAGAAGCCCTTTTTCGTATGTATGTAGATAAGAGGGGAGTATTAAGTAACTAAACTACCCACCCAGATTTTTGGTCTCTAAGCAAAACCAGTAACCAATCACATAGCTCCCTTAATCCAAGCTATTTTGTAACAAGCAATAGCTTCTCCCTTTGTGATGTTTTCTTTCTTAATGAACATTAGAAAAATGTTCTTGATGCTCATGACAAATATCAAACTTTGACAGCATGTATTTAATATCTTAAGCAAGTGAAGGAGCAAACTTGTACAGGATTAAATTACTTAAACGCTGCTTGCTATTACATGTTGGACTGAATGAATAGTTCAACAGATGAGCAATTAAAGAGATTTCAGTGTACTTGGGGTGTGATATTTAGGTGGTTTTGTTAGCACAATTAAATGAACTGCCAAGTAAGATTCAATTATAGTGTCACAGCATAGATGAACACTATGTATTTTCTTCAGAAGTAGGATTAAAATAATTTTAAACAGTGGGTATATCTACACTGCAGTGTAAGACCAGGGCTGGTTAGAACTCAAGTCAGCAGCCTCTGGGTTTGTTAATTTAGGGCTTGAGCATCTACACTAATTTGTAACCCCAGGTTAAGAATTGTTGAACCCTGAGTCCCAACTTGTGGTTCTAGCATCTACATGGCATTATGTGGGCTTGAGTCCTACCACCAATGTGCAAGACTTAGAATCATAGAAGATTAGGGTTGCAAGAGACTTCAGGAACTCATCTAGTCCAATCCCCTGCTCAAAGCAAGACCAACTAAATCATCCCAGCCAGGGTTTTGTCAAGCTGGCTCTTAAAAACCTCTAAGGATGGAAATTCCACCACCTCCCTAGGTAACCCATTCCAGTGCTTCACCACCCTCCTAGTGAAATAGTGTTTCCTAATATCCAACCTAAACCTCCCCCACTGCAACTTGAGACCATTGCTGCTGAGAGCAGGAGACCATCTGCCATCACTGAGAACAGTCTAGCTCCATCCTCTTTGGAACCCCCGTTCAGGTAGTTGAAGGCTGCTATGGAATCCCCCCTCACTCTTGTGCAGACTAAATAAGCCCAGTTCTCTTATCCTCTCCTCGTAAGTCATGTGCCTCAGCCCCCTAATCATTTTCGTTGCCCTCCGCTGGACTCTCCAATTTGTTCACATTCTTTCTGTAGTGGGAGGGGCACCCAAAACTCGACGCAATACTCCAGGTGTGACCTCACCAGTGCCGAATAGAGGGGAATAATCACTTCCCTTGATCTGCTGGCAGTGCTCCTATTAATGCAGCCCAATATGCCATTAGCCTTCTTGGCAACAAGAGCACACTGCTAACTCATATCCAGCTTCTCGTCCACTGTAATCCCCAGGTCCTTTTCTGCAGAAACTGCCACTTAGCGACTCGGTCCCCAACTTGTAGCAGTGCATGGGATTGTTCCATTCTAAGTGCAGGACTCTGTACTCATTCTTGTTGAACCTCATCCGATTTCATTTAGTCCAATGCTCCCATTTGTGCAGGTCACTCTGGACCCTATCCCTACCCTCCAGCGTATCTACCTTTCCTCCCAGCTTAGTGTCATCTGTGAACTTGCTGAGGGTGCAATCAATCCCATCATCCAGATCATTAATAACTTCCTAAAATGAGTCAGCTCTAGCCCTTTGGTGCAGTGTAGGAAAATTTGATTCTCCACCAAAGTTGACTGTCCAGAGGACAAATAAAGTCAGCCCATAGCATTGTGGGATACATTTGGCAGACTCCCAGAGCATGAGTAGAATGGGGCTGTGGCTACACTTCAAAGCAATATGGCTTGAACGCGGGGTCCCAGCTTGTCTCCATCCCCTTGGGGTCTTGGTATTCTGGGTCCGCTCCCTGATTAGTGCAATTTGTGTGTAGATGGAAGGTAGGGTTAGGCTGGAGCCTGAGTTTGAACCCTGGGCTTATGTTGCAGTGTAGACATAGCTAATATTACTTTGTTCCATCCATGATATCACTGCCTGTGTAGTGCACTGTAAATACAAAACCCTACAAGATAATGATCCCGAAGACTAATTTAAATGACTGGTAGCAAATAATAATAGTTGCCTGGCGCTTAGTGGGTGACTTGCCACTTCACTTTCTTGTGTGTAATTGGGACCCTGGAGTGAGAACGGGAAGAGGAGTGCATAAGAGGAAGGAGGTACCTCTAGAGAATCTGGTTCAGTGGCTGCCCTTAGACTGACATCTGCCTCAAGTGGGCTGAGATTTTTATGATTTGAGAGCTTTTTAAAGCTATTTATTATGCCAAATTCCACCTTGGGGACTGAACACATTTAATTCACTTCATGTTTTGAGACCTTAAGTGCCACAGAAATTAAAACTGGTTATTTGTTACTTTGTTTTCAGGCTACTACTGATATTAAGCATCCACTTAACTGCTTTTGTGGATAAAATGTTATCCTTCCAACACTTCTGGAAAGATGGCGAGTGTCCTGGTGCGGGACTCACCGCTGTAGCACCTCCTGCTGGTCGTCTCAGGGAATTAGCATTTCTAGCCTCCGGAGCGCCCTCTGCCAGCCGGTGTCCCGCTGCCGTTGGCCCCCATGTCCCTCCCAGGACCTGGTGCGCCTTGTCTTTGGGGTGCTGCCCCCTGGCAATACCCCCGCAGTCTCAGGGTCTCCTCACCCAGGAGAACCCTCAGCCCTCTATCCTCACCTTGCCTCAGTCATGGGCTACTGCCAGTCATCATCTAGCCCCTGTTCACTGGGGCAGATTGCAGTGTAAAATCCACTCATCATAGACAAGGGGGGTTTGGACCTGCTGCCTCTGCCTAACTGTGGGCTGCCCCCTGCAACCACAGTACCTAGTTGGCCTTCCACTAGGCCAGAGCCTGCGGGGTTTCCAGGCTGGAGCTCCCCAGCTCCCTTGGCCTTCCCCCAGCCCTGCTCCACTCCAGGTAACTTCTCTCAGCTCCTTGCAGCCAGGTCCCTCCCTCTCAAAGCTAGAGAGAGTCTGTCTCTGGCTTCTGGCCCCAGCCCTCTTACAAGGATCAACCGGACCCTCATTAAGCCAGCCTTGGCCTGATTGGGGCGTGGCCCCCATTTGAGGCTGCTTTCCCCAGTCAGCCCCACTTTTCCTTCCCTGCCACAGCCCTCTCCCCAGACTGTTTTTAGCCTTTTAAGGCAGGAACAGGTGACCATCCCACTACAGGGAGCAATAGGTACTAGTGCACACATTAATAAACTAGTGCTGCTAGAAAGCAGAGGTAGTGACTGAACTGCAGATGTATAGTTGGCTCATGCTTTGATATCTGTCCCTAAAGTAAAATAAAATCAGTGTTTAACATCTGTATATGAACTCTTTTGAGCACTATTTCAAACTGTTAAAATATATCAGAAGGTTTAGTGAAGGAAAGAATCCCAGTTATTTACTTTGTCGGCCAGAAAAATATGAATTCTCATCACATAAGGATGTAGCTGAAATGGCTATTTTTAATGCCAGTTCATCTCCTTAACCCCACCTCTGATATTTAGTCAGTCAAGGTTTTCTTTCATCATATGGTATTTTATGCCTTTTTTAGGAGCCAAAGGGGCTTATTGTTGGCGCAGAGGTAATGGGAAGCAAAGCCATTGTTTAACTATTGTACTTTATTTCCAGTCTGAAAGAATTCCTGCCTAAAGAATACATCAAACAAAGAGGAGCTGAAAAGAAAATATTTCAGGTAATTATGAGACTGAAAAACCTAATAGTCTCTTGTCTTTTGTAAGAGTAATAAGAGTTTGCTTTCCACAGCTCTGTAGTCTGTGCATGTCCTCCGCTTACATAATAAATTCTCACTAACTCAAGTGTAAAGACGCTGACAGCCTCTCTTTTCTTCCGTTGGCAGATTTATTATCCGTTGTTGTTGTTGTTGAAGGTTATTCTCTTTTCAGTGCATGTTCAAAGTTCCTTAGACCTTTTCCTCAATTATGTTGAATCATGAAGATATGCATTGGCACTGAAATAGAAGCACGCTTAGGGAGGTCAGTTTAATTTTATCCAGAGAACTTTTTATGCCTTCATAGCTCAAGCGTGAGCTTCAAGCATTGTATTCGACAGAGTTCTGTTGGCAAATGCTTGAATTCAGAAAGGTGGCTGGGAAGGATCAAATCGTAAATGACTGAAATGATCAAATACACAACATGCTGATACTGCGGGAAATGTTTTATAGGGTCTTGCACTTATGTGTCAGTGTTGATTAATATATAAACCTGGCAACACGTTAAGAATATGAGCAATTTTATCTAGTTTGGAAAATTCTGAAGTTAACAGCTGATATATGGTTATTCACATCATGAAAGAAAATGGCAGTGACATATGATCTCAGCATAGAACATAATTTTAATTACGCACTGTTAGAGTTTGTCAAGTGCTATCCTTTTTATCCCTCGCACTCCCAGTCACGGAATTCTTTAACTCATGAATTTGTTATAGGTGGAATTACTACTGCTACCTATAGTTGTGGTTGCCCAACCCTTTTCCAGGCTGGATGTCAGCCACAGAGGAGAAGGAGATAACAGAAGGTGTGGGAAAGGCACAAAGGCAATATATTAAGTTAAGGGAAGGCAGTGGCTGGAAGCAGATGAATTGTGAGACTAGCTGGGGTGAGGAGCTGAGAGGGAGAGGGCCAAGAGAAGAGGGGTGGGGGAGATTAGGATTGGTTGAGCAAAGGGACTGGGCCAAGAAGCTCTAGGGGAGTAACAGTGAAGATAATAGGGTAGTAATCAGTATCAGGTAACTTGGTTTAAATGATAGTTTAAAAAAGAATTCAAAACCTAGGTGAAGGTAATATCATTGGGATGAACCAGTTTGGCTTCTGTATGGAACTCTATATTGGAACTCCTTGAGCATGTCAACAAAGTACTGGATAAAGAGAAACCAGCTAACATTATTTTTGACTTTCAAAAATGCCTTTGGGAAAGTCTCTTACAAGAGGCTATTAGGGAAACTAAGTAGTCGTGAGGTAGGTGGTAAAGGACTCTTATGAGTAAGAAACTGGCCAAGAGACAAAACATAGAAATAAATGCTCCGTTTTCAACAAGCTGAAGGCTGAAGTGCTGCTAGGTGAATGGATATCACAGTGACTAAAACATAGTTGTGTTGAATGCAATGCAATGTATTTTGGAACCAATATTGAACTATTAGTATTTGAATACTTCTAACTAAATTGTAACCACCAGGAAACAGATACTATCTCTTTGTGGACAGATTAAAAATCCCTTTTCAATTTACAGTGGCTGTCAAAAAAAAAATTTTAAATGTGCAAGAATAGGATGGATAATGGCATAACTTTAGTGTATAAATCAGGGTATGGCCTCACATGGAAAGCTTTCTTAATCTCCAGTGGCAATATCTGAAAAAGGATACAACAGAGAGAGGAGGGTTCAGAAGCAAGTATCAAAATGATTAGGGATGTGGAAAAACCCTTCAGAGAAAGAAATGATTGGGCCTGTTTACCTTGAGGGGGAGTGGGGGAAAAAAAAGGTGACGATATACAAAATAATGGATAGTATAGCGAAGGTAGATCAATGAAAATGACAAGTGTCAAGTTTATAACTCATAGAAGGAAGTGCTGTGTTGCACAACTATCATATCACATTGAATTTCACAGCCTATCATGGGCTAAGTGTAGTAAGATTTTTAAAAGATTGGTCATTTGTGTGGATGCTGTGAATCTCCAGAGTGGCTTTATGTAAGATCTGAAAATTTTTTGAAGGGATGTTAAACTTCCATGATTTGAGGGATAAACGTAACTGATGATGATTAGGCAGAAACTCCCCTTTGGGCAGCTTGTTCCATAATTCTTTGTGTCAGAAAATTTGAATATATAACCTTGCTAACGTTTCGTTTCACAAATAAAAAGCAGCCCTGATCATTTAAAAGCTCCTTTCATAGTTTCCAGTGGGCATTATTTCTGTTCAGTCTGGGTTATACAAAGTAAAACTGAGTTCTTGTTCTAGGAACACAAGAACTGTGGAGAGATGACTGAAATTGAAGCCAAAGTGAAGTATGTGAAACTAGCACGCTCCCTCAGGACATATGGAGTGTCCTTTTTTCTTGTTAAGGTAAGTTTGGATTATGCTGGCACCAGATGTGCTTGATTATGTATTACTCCAGACCACTTTCTGAAAGCAAAGTTTGCATATCCAAGGTTTGAGCCTGTAAAACAATCTTTTCCACTAAAAAGAGAGCTCACTGAATTGTATTGTGGTAGCACACCAATCAGATCAGGGCCCTATTGTGCTAGATTCAACTGGCAGGGTCAGAGGCAGCCTTTCTCAGGCTTTGACTTTTTTTAATTGACCTACCAAAATATTTTCCCCTCAAAACATTTAGAAAAACACCACAAGTCTGCTTGAGAGTTAGAGGTTTACCTGAATGTGCATATTAAAACCTCTGCATCTTGCAAGAACCATATTCTCAGTTGTGCAGTTATTTTCTCTTAGGTTTCATACAGTCATAACCTTAAGGCCTTGAATTTTCTGCATTTAAAATCACAGTAATTTTATAATTGGGAGAAGATGTCTAAATCATGACTTGGCAGATATAGAATTGTTTTGCTGCTGCTGCTAAACAAGACTTGAATCATTGCTTGATCAGTGTTCTCTCAATGAGATGGTCCAGATAAGAAGAGAACTGCAGTCTAGATTTTCCATCCTTGGCTCTCAAAATTAGGATCCTAAATCCATCAAGTGGCCTAATTTTCTGAAGTGCTAAGCACCTACAAATTCCACTTAAGCTGATGGAACATTCAGGTGCTCTGCAGAAAGTGCAGTGGATGATAACTTTCTAAAAGCTTGACATCATTAATTAGCTTTTGCTCCATATGTAGAAGTAACTGTTGTATTAGGCATCTTTTTATGGAGACCTACTGAAGTAGAATCTCATCTCTAAAGTGGTTGTTTTCAGACATCGTAGGCCAGAATTAATTTTATCCACTGGAGAGAATACACGGTGTGCATTTGGCATCTTCCCAGGGATGCCTATTACATGCTTATTTGATTTTGCTCTCTGTATGTATTTATTCCGTTTTCCTCAATTCATTTTCTTTTCTTGCAAAACCTAAATACTTCATTACTGTTCAGTGCATTAAATTATTTTGCAGGTGAGTTAAGTGGCTTCCAATATAGTGATTTATGAATGAAGAACTAAATGGTTCTTTGGGATTGTAAGTAATGAAATTTAATTTGGGCATAAATTTTAAAAGAAAAAAATGCTGTAATTATTTAGAAAGCACAATAAGCTAATGATGGTTTCACACTGGTTTCATCAGCTAATCATGAAGTTGTATATTAGAAGCGATTCTGAAAATATCTCTGCAATTTTCACTAACTAAAATATTAAAACTGTACAAGCATGCACATTTACAGCAAACAATCAAGTTGAGAATTCAGTCCAGTTTTTCAGCGATTACTAACTGGAACATTGGGCTGAAGATAGAAACACTTACCCTTGTGTTTTCATGGATGCATAAATTTGACTCCATGATTTTCCTTGTAGCTTGAAGCAAACAGTAACTGATTCATTCTGGAACTATGACAAACACACTTCTTTCAGACTGAAGTTCTGAGAGGAAGGTGGAATAATTTGAAGTTCAGGTCTGATATCTAACAAAGGCCGTAGGACATAAATAGGAGTTGATTATCTGTAGCTCACGACATAAAATAAATTAAAAGGGAGCAGAACATATGGACTCATTTGCATCTCATAATAGATTTTTTTGTTGCACAGTAAATTGGTTTCTGGTCTTTGCTCTACGGACTTTAAGTGCTAGAGTGGCAGTATACTAAGCCCTTGAGAGACAGCACCTGTCCACCTAGAGAGACCCCCCATAGTGATGCTTACTTGGGTGAAGTTGTTTAAATGGTTAGTAAAACAAACATTTTAGAGCTATGATGTATAATAAATGGGGCTGACTTTGCCTCCTGTAAACCTCTGAATCCTTAATCTTTGTTGCTCTCTGCTAAATCTTCATTCTCTTCATAAAACACTACCAGAAATTCTACAGAGAGGAGGCTTGGAAGCTAATTTACGGTATATTGCCTAACATGCTTTTTAGTTTTTCTGGCTGGGAGTTGGTCATTGAATGAAGTATCAGGGGGTAGCCATGTTAGTCTGTATCTACAAAAACAGTGAGGAGTCCAGTGACACCGTAAAGACTTACAGATTTATTTAGGCGGAAGATTTCATGGGTAAAAAAAACACTTCTTCAGATTAAACCGAAGTGGGTTTTTACCCACAAAAGCTTATGCCCAAATAAATCTGTTAGTCTTTAAATCTGCCACCGGTCATTGAAGTGTCATGTTAACTGTTTACAATGTAACTTTTAAATTGGAAAGCTAGTTTACAAAAATATCACCAGCAGAGTAGTTGAAAGTAACTTTCAAAGACTTAGATTGTAAAATGCCTTTTTTATTTGAAGGGAGGTTTCTTCTCTCCACCACAAGCGGTTACTTGTGCTGAATTGCACAGTGGAGGTCAATTGCAGTTTAATGTCTTTAAGCTGTACCAGATTAAGGGTGAAGATAGATTCTCAAAACCTGAGTAAAGCTTTGAACATGAGTAGAATTTTGATATGAAATCTGTTGGCTCACATCTCTTTCCAAGTTATGCTAAGTTCGATATCTGCATCTAAGAAGCAAAGTAGGATAGATGTGGACCATGTAGAAGGAAGTTGTAATGAAAATCAAGCAATAGCTATAGAGCGTGATGCTCCATTGTTCTGTAGCTTGGATAGTCACTTCAATGAGTAAAAGTGACTGTAAGTTGCTACCAAACCGCAATGGCAGTGATAGTCACATCACATCAGTGTAAATTACTGCACAAGGTGTGGGCCATTGGAGAATGAAGCAATAGTCTAAAAGTCACTGGAGATGTGTATCCTATCACTTAATTCTGGTGTGTGTTCAGAGTTGTCTTAAGAGGATAACTCTGGACTGAGTCCCTCTGAGCATTTAATTAACCATGTTGTAGGTAAGATGGAAAAAAAAGACAATGAATGCTTGAGGCTCTGAATACAGCACAGTGTTTTGAAAATGAATGAAAAACACTTCTAGCAGTGTGTGAACATTGAATTAATCTATGCACTTGCCATGTCCAGAGAAACTGAGTTTGGGCCTGTGAATTATCCTCTGCAGTGAGTCTAGTTCTTCCTTTATGTAAGTGTATCCAGTCATGGTCATTCCCAGTCTACTTCCTCCTTTCCCCTCTGACACATGCCAGTTGGTAAATGAAAACTGATACTTGATACTTCCGTTACAGGAAAAAATGAAGGGCAAAAACAAGCTTGTTCCTCGTTTGCTGGGCATCACCAAAGACTCAGTGATGCGTGTGGATGAGAAGACCAAGGAGGTGTTGCAGGAATGGCCACTGACAACTGTGAAGCGCTGGGCTGCCTCTCCAAAAAGCTTTACTCTGGTACTCTTTCTGTATGTTGTTACAGAGGAGGAGGGTTCTGTCTGTCATGGGGAAAGGAGCATGGACTGATGCACTAAATTGATTGGCCCTATAGGGTTTAGTTTAGTTTAGTCCTCAAGGAACAACTGGGCCAATTTTCTTACAGCCAGCAAACTGTCTCGTGTAGGTAACCTGACCCTGATTATCCGAAGCACTGTTTTAAAGAGCCATCTACCTGACATCTGCTAATTTTGGTTGTGAATAATCAAGGTTTTCAGAGTGCAGGATAAAAGTGACAGACACGCTGTGAAACTAAATAGGGCTAAAGAAAATGCCTCACAGTTTGAAACTAAGAGCTGACTATGTTTAGCTTATCAAAAAGATGATTGAGAAGTGACTTGATGATGGTGTATAAATACCTTCATGGAGAGAAGGTGCTGGAGGCTCTTCCATTAGTGCAGGGGTTCTCAACATTTTTCTTTCTGAGCCCCGCCCCCCCTCCCCCCCCGCAATAAAAACTCTATGGCCCACCTGTGCCACAACAACTAGTTTTCTGCATATAAAAGCCAGGGCCAGCACTAGGGGTAGCAAGCAGGGCAATTGCCCAGGACGCTGTGAAGCTACATTGCTCAGGCTTCAGCTTCCACCCCAGATGGCGGGGATCAGAGCCCTGAGCTTCAGCCCCATGCAGTGGGGCTTTGGCTTTCTGCCCTGTGTCCCAGGCAGAAAGCTGAAGCTCCACTGCGTGGCCCTGCTTGGTGGACCCCCTGAAACCTGCTTGCAGCCCCCCCGAGGGGACCTCAGACCCTAGTTGAGAAGCAGTAGCTGGAAGTTGATTCAGACAAGATTAAATTAGAAATAAGGCACACATTTTTAAGTGAGGGTAAGTAACCATTGGACCAAACTGCCAAGGAATGTGGTAGATTTTCTGTGTCTTGAAGGATCAAGACTGGATGCCTTTCTGGAAGAAAAACTTTAGTCAAACACAAGTTAATAGGCGTAATGCAAGGGTATTGGGTGAAATTCTGTGGCCTGTGTTACATGTAGGAGGTCAGAGTATATGATGTAATGGTCCGTTCTGGCCTTAAAATCCATAAATGTATGAAATGGATCCAGTCGAAAGAGCTTTTTTTCCCCTCACATAGTTTATTGTGGAGCCCTGGAATGGTTTTATGTGCCATAAGAGCTGTTAACTATAATGAGACATCAAAGGTAAAAGGAAATTTCAGCTACTTTTATTGGGTTTTGGCTTTGGTGTAGACCCTGATCCTTATATGGTAGATAAGAGCTTGTTGGATTAAAAGCAAAGAAAGTTAAAAATGTATTTCCCTATGTCTCTAATTTTGGTCATCTTAATACAGCTGATGTTCATTTATTTAAATTCATTCTCAAGGGTGAACTGCTTGTTATACCTTTTTTTCCTCAGGATTTTGGTGAATATCAAGAAAGTTACTACTCAGTACAAACCACTGAAGGAGAACAGATCTCTCAGCTAATTGCAGGTTACATTGATATCATATTGAAGAAGGTAAAACTTTAGGATGTCAGTAAAAGTGCAGTAAAATTAGTAAATGAAATGTCTCTCTCACAAAAGATAGGTTACCTGATAGCAGTGTCAGAGGGGTTGCCATGTTAGTCTGGATCTGTGAAAGCAGCAGAGAATCCTAAGCTCATGCTCCAAAACCTCTGTTAGTCTATAAGGTGCCACAGGATTCTCTGCTGGTTTTACTGATAGCAGTAGCTCACTTTCTTTTGTGAAGCTAACTAGATATAATTTTTCTTTACTGTGACTTGCTTGTAGCAAGAACTCTAGAAAATAGTTCCTGTTAATTACTATAAAGAAGTGTTTATGGAAGTAATATTGAAACTATTAGCTGTATTGAGGGAATAAGTTAGAAGACTTAACTCAGCATGCTTGGGCATTTAAGTGGATAATCTTCTGGAGAGCAGCTACAAGTCAGCGGGCTTATATCAAGAGAATAATGGCCTAAACCTTTCTCCTTAACTGTAGAGAATAAACCATATAACTATAGTGGTTACAACAAAAGTTAGCATTTGCCAACAAATGCCACATGATTACTAGTTGTGTTCTAAGCACTTTCTGTGGGAAATCTGTGGCATCTTAAATACTACTGTGTGCCCGGTGTTGGCATATTTTATTAGGCTTAGACCTAACTACAACATAATACATTATAAATATATGTTCATGCCAGAGAAGTGACAGGCAACTGGAAATTTCAGTAGGATTGAGGATTTTTGTTTAGGGGAACTCCAGGCCTAGAATATCAGGGGCGTTTCAGTTTGGGGCTGGGGTGGGTTGCCAGTATTCATCACAACTCTCTTTCTAAGACTGGCTCAAGCCAGCATTGTCAGTTCCAAATTTAATGAGCACTTAATGTTCAAATTTTAGTTTAAGTAGAAACTTGCGGCGTTCTTCAAGTGATTGCTCATGTCCATTCAACTTAGGTATGTGTCCTCGCCACATGCACCGGTGCCAGAGGTCTTTCCCTCAGCAGGAGACTGGCTCTGGCACCCCTGGAGTAGGGCGAGTATGCCACAGTATATAGGCGCCTCTGGCCCCCTCCACCTTCAGATTGTTATTGCCACCCGTGACAGTGCATGGAAGTGTTGCTGCTTCAGCTAGCACTGTTGCTTCTCGTTCATTCAAACTCTTTTAACTCTTGTATATTATTATATATAGTTTCCCTCTAGTTTTAGTTTCCCTGTTAGTTTGTTAGAGAGTTAGTAGGTACCAAACGGGACTTTGCTTCAGGATGGGGCATGCCCCAGACCCCAGACTTTAAGCCCTGTGATCGTTGTAAAAGCAATCCGCATAACAGTTGTTTATGATGCTTAGGCGAAGGGCACATTAGGGATAAGTGCAGAATCTGCAAGTCCTTCAAGCCCAGGATGAAGAACGAGTGTGACATTCACTTGAGAGTGCTTCTTATGGAGTCTGCCCTTACTGCAGTGCTGGAGCAGCGCTCTGATTCGGTGCCGAGCACTGTGAGCTCGGTGCACAGCGCTCTGCCA
The DNA here is from genome assembly GCF_003597395.2 of Chelonoidis abingdonii. Classification (NCBI taxonomy): domain Eukaryota; kingdom Metazoa; phylum Chordata; order Testudines; family Testudinidae; genus Chelonoidis; species Chelonoidis abingdonii. The sequence goes on along the minus strand of NC_133777.1, from coordinate 52,502,310 downwards.
CTATCATCTGCGAGCCGGCACCGGTCCTCTTCCATGGCTCCAGCCAAGAAACCCAACAAGATGGAGCGAGGAAGGTCTCCAGCTTCCTGCAAGGGAAAGGACAAGTCTTGGGTGGACCGAGGCCCTGTCTTGGGCACCTGTTCACCCCCTTCGGGATCTCGGGCCCCTGGTCAGCAGTGTAGCGCAGCCCACTCCCCACCAGCTACCCCGGGTAGCGGCGGAGGTCTTTGTCAGTTCCAGGTGCTGTCCACGCCAGAGGCCCTGCAAGCAGCGCAAGATGTTATGTCCCTCCCAGTGCTGTCCACTCTGGCCCCTGTGAGGTCCTGGTCATGGGGTAAACCTGTGTTTGGACCACCACAGTCTCCACGTCTATGGCAATGGTCCCCGTCATGGGAGATGTCCTGCCAACAGTCGCCCTTGTGCATCTGGAACACTTCTGACTGTGATAGGCAAAAGCTTTGCAGCCCCATCCAGTGTTCAGACCTCTGACAAGGGCAGAGAAGCTCGAGGGGTGTCTCCCCAGTAACTGGGAGCAAATCTCTGGAGGCATGTGCCTCCCCTCCCCCAGCAGGAGTTTTGGAGTCGGCGCCTGGAGTTTCCACGGTACCGTTATCACTGTAGGGACAGGTTGAGGAACCGATGGTACTGTTCTCCAAACCGTCGCCAATCCTCCAGCATGGCATCACCGCGTGCAGCTACATCTTCATGACGCCAAGTCTGCTCTGGTTCCTAGTCCCGTTCTTCAAGCATGAGGTGCAGATCACTGACCTGGGGCCATCACGGATCCACTGAGCACCACGGGTCAGTGAGGCCCGAATCCAGGTGCTCGTTGAGGACAGCCAGATCCAACTCCGGGAGAATCAACCAGTACTGATCGGGACAGAGCCACCACTCAGCCCTGTCTTGGTCACAGGGGAGCAACCGCTTGGGCGCTAGCTCGGGTTTGGAGCAAGGTTCCCTAGCTGCAGGACAAGCTCCGATACCTACAGTTACATCGATCACACCACAGCCAGCCCTGTGGCCTCAGACTCTGTGGCCAGCCAGAAGTACCCATGGAACCCATTCATTCAGCCCTCCCAGGCAGCCTGCTCGGTATCTGGACCTTTGGAGAGACTGGCTCACGCCCTCTCACACCTCCCTCCGGTTCAAGAGGCCTCGGCTGCAGGCACCCCGCAGGCACAGGAGGAAGTGGGTGAGCAAGCTGCTGACCACCTCTCGTTGTGGAGGACCCCTTGGTACCAGCTTCCTCCTTGTCATCGCCAGGTGAGGCTATAGTGGGGCCCCCTCCACCAGTTCCCTAGGATAATGCGAAGGCACATCAGGAGCTGTTAAAGAAGGTTGCCACCAACCTGGGCCAGGTGGAGGACTTAGAGAAGCCCACAGACTCCCTCTTTGATGTTCTCTGTCCTGTAGCTGTGGCCAAGGTAGTCTTGCCCATACATGAGAGGGATGTGAAATTACAAGTGCCCTCTGGCAAACCCCCTCCTCCTTGCCTTTGATCTCCAAGTGGGCCATCCAGTGGTCACGAGTACCTTTATGCCCATCCTGCTCCCAATTGCCTAGTGGTAGAGGCAGTCAACCACAGAGAGAGACAGGGTCAACCGGGAGCTACCCCTAAGAATAAAGACCCAAGGAGACTAGACTTGTTTGGGCATAAAGTTTATTTGTCCTCCAGTCTACAGTTGCAGGTGGCCAACCATCAGGCCCTCCTAGGCTGCTATGATTTTAGTATGTGGCAGGCCATGACCAAGTTCAAGAGTGCCCTTCCTGAGGCCTCGAGGAAGGAGTTCTGGGCGATCCTGGATGAGGGCTCAACTGCAGCCGGACACTGCCGCTTATACCATGGCATTGGCCATCTCATTGTGCAGGGCTTCTTGGCTACTTCTCTCTGGTCTTTCCTCAGAGGCTCAGCAGTCAATGCAAGACCCGCAGTAAGCAGATGGGCAAGCGCCCGTTTTGAGGGTATGCCCGAGGGCAACCTAATGGACTGTTTCCCAGATCCTTCCTCCCCTCTGTTTGGCAACCATCTTTCTTCCAGCATGAGCATCTATAACATTGGACCGATAGGTCCTCAATATACGGTGCAGGGTTACACTCTTCAGTTACATTCTGCCCCCCTTCCTGTCCTGCTTCATGGACCCTTCTCATGAGAATTTTCTCACAGAGGAGGTAGAAGATCTACTGCAGCTGGGTGCGGTGGAGGTAGATACTGTGGAGTACAGGAACAAGGGGTTCTGTTGACAATACTTTTTAATCCTAAGGGCAGTCTGCAGCCCATACTAGACCTGCAGGGCTTGAACCACTACTTAGTGAAACTGAAGTTCCACATGGTCTCCCTGGCCTCCATCATCCCCTCCCTGGATCCAGGAGTCTGGTACGCCACCCTCGATCTGAAAGATGCGTACTTCCACGTGGCCATCTTCGAGGGACACAGACACTTCCTCCAGTTCATGGTAGGTCCTGACCACTATTAGTTCGTGGTCCTTCTGTTTGGCCTAGTGACTGCACCACAGGTATTTAGCAAGTGCACGTTGGTGGTGGCGGCCTACTTCCGACGTTAGGGTATCCAGATTTATCCATGCCTCAACAACTGGTTCGTCAAGGGAAACTCCAGGTCCAAGGGTACATTGCAGTGCTGCTGGCCACATGCCGTCCCCTTAGCGTATTGGTGAATGACACAAAATCCATGTTAGTTCCGGTACAGAGGATAGAGTTCATCGGAGCAGTGCTTGACTCAACCTGCACCAGGGTGTTCTTGCCGCTGGAGAGATTCAGGGCACTGATAGACCTCATCACGGAAGTCTCTGCATTTCCCCTGTCCATGGCCAGGATTTGCCTACACCTACTAGGTCACATGGCAACATTTACATATGTGGTGTGCCACGCCAGGCTTCAGATGCGAACCCTGCAGCAATGGCTGGCGACTGTCTACTCCCAGTCCATGTACCACCTGGAAAAGGTCACCATTCCTGCAACGATACTCACCTCACTCCAATGGTGGTCCAACCCTGGGAATGTCCTGGAAGGAGTCCTCTTCGACAGCAGTCCCCACTCGGTTGAGTTGGTCTTGGATGCCTCGGATCTTGGTTGAGGAGTGCACTTCGTTGATCTCCAGACTCAGGGTACGTGGTCCCTGGAAGAGATGACATTACACATAAACGTCAAAGAGCTCAGTGCGATCCTCAGCCCTACGCCAAGAGGCACTCTGTCTTTGGGACTTCAGCATCGACCACGGAATCCATCTAGAAATGTGTCACCTCTGGGGAGTCAAGACCACGTTAGGGATCATCTAAACAGGGACTTCTCCTCTCACCACCAGTGGGTGCTCCACCCAGAGGGAGCCTGCATGATCTTCCAGAGGTGGGGATCTCTCCAAGTGAATCTGTTCGCCACCAGGCAGAACAAGAAGTGCCACCACTTCTGCTCCAGACGGGGTCTGGGCAAGGGCTTCCTCTCTGATGCCTTCCTCCTGTCCTGGGTGGGAAGCCTAATATACTAGACAGATGTATCTGGCAAAGTGGATGAGGTTTTCCCACTGGGCGGGCAAACGGGGCATCTCTGGTTCGCATTCTTTGGTGCAGTCGATCTTAGAGTACCTGCTTCATTTGAGGAACCAGGGCCTGGTACACTCATCTATCAAGGTGCATCTGGTTGCCATTTCCGCCTTTCATCCGTCTATCCAGGGGCAGACGGTGTTCTCCCATGACATGATGGTCAGGTTCCTCAGAGGTCTTGAGAGACTTTTTCCTCAAGTTTGGTCCTCGATCCCTCAGCGGGATCTCAACTTGGTTCTGTCCAGGCTCACAGGTCTGCCCTTTGAGCCTCGTGCTCCCTGTCTCACCTATCATGGAAGGTAGCTTTCGTGGTGGCGGTGACATCAGCAAGGTGAGTTTCCAAGCTCCGAGCCTTGACCTCAGAATCACCGTACATGGTCTTCTATAAGGATACGGTCCAGCTCTGGCCCCACCCGGGCTTCCTTCCCAAGGTGATGTTTACTTTCCACATGTGCCAGGACATCTTCCTTCCAGTCTTCTGCCCTAAGTCCAATGAGACTAGTGAAGAGATGCGCCTTCATGCTTTAGACATATGAAGGGCTCTGGCTTTCTATCTAGATCGGACAAAGTCTTTCTGTAGGTCGACTGAGCTTTTCATCTCTACAGCTGATAGGATGAAAGGCCTCTCGGTGTCCATGCAGAGGATTTCTAACTGGATTACCTCTTGCATAAGGACTTCTTACAAGCTGGCGGGTGTCCCGCCGCCACCTATCATCAGAGCCCACTCGACTAGAGCGCAGGCATCCTCAGTGGCCTACCTGGCACACGTTACGATGCAGCACATCTGTAAAGCTGTGACGTGGTCCTGGGTACACACATTCACAGCCCACTATGCTATCACGCTGCAGGCCAAGGACGATAGTGGGTTCAGCAGAGCCATGTTGCAATCTTCATGTCCGTGAACGCCTTACCTGCCTCCGTGGGTACTGATTGGAGTCACCTAAGTTGAATGGACATGAGCAATCACTCGAAGAAGAAAAAACAGTTACCTTTTTCCATAACTGGTATTCTTCGAGATGTATTTTTCATGCATTCAACGACTCGCCCTCCTTCCCCGCTGTCGGAGTTTCTGGCAAGAAGGAACTGAGGGTGGAGGGGGCTGGTGACGCGCCACTCCAGGATGTGCCAGAGCTGGTCCCGTACGGATACTGCTGAGGGAAAAACTTTCGGCACCGGTGCATGTGGCGAGCACACACACCTAAGTTGAATGGACATCAGCAACACATCTCGAAGAACATCAGTTACGGAAAAAGGTAACTGTCTTTTCAAACTGCTCTAAGTTTTACAAGTAGAATTCCAAGCTAAGGCAGCTTCTCTGTATATACTGAGAGTGTACAGACGTGCAGATTTCCACTCCCAAAACAGTCCTTTGATTTCTTCTTTAAAATCTGCTCACACAACCAGCTTCTAAATGAGTGAAATAGGAATAGATTAACAAACTAACTCCCATTCTCTGTCATGACTCAAATGAGAAACATGCTGTTTCCAGTTGTCAAGCTTGAGTTCTCTCTCTGCCACATCTGTTTATCACCTACAGTCATATAGAAATCTTGTAATGTCAATTCTCAGGGAATCTTTAATGACCTATTCTGGTGTAGATTTTCTACCACAACTTCCCCTTGTTATACCATATGTCTGGGTCTGATGTCACAGTGAGGGCCCGAAAAGAAATTTTGTCCCTGCAACTTGTCAATGGTAGATGATTGCAAACTGAGGAACTTGAGGTGCTCTTTTTTTTCTTTAAACTGTCCCTTACACTAATAGCAAAATATTAACGTTGAAGTTTCAAAGAATCTTGGCTCTAAAAATGAATGGCTTGTTTCAGCTCACACCTAAAATCAAATTGAAATGAAACAGGGTTTGTTCATGGATAAAGAAGAGGGTTCCCATTAAACTATCTCCAGAGACATAGCTATCTCTTTTGTCTTTGCCTCAGTATAATGACTGTTACAAGGCTAAAGGTGTTGTAGCAATCCATTTCAGACACAGCATTTCTTCCACAACGTACCATGCCTCTCCACAGTCACTTGCTTATGAGGAATATCTTAGCTCACACCCTAATTTAACTCCGCTGTGCACTTTTACCTCCCTTACATTATTGTAAATAATTCACATCAGAAATGAACATTTCTGAAACTAAGTTTCTAGAAAATAATGATGATGAAATGAATCTGGCACCATGTAACACTTGGCATGTTACTTTTCTCGTGGTGGTCATTTGTGTCCATTAATCATATATTTGTTCACATATGGGTCCTTTTGAATACAAGATAGCTTGTAGCAGAGTTGTATGCAACAGTTCCTGTGAGCTATATGTACAGTTGAGGCTTCCCATTTGCTGCTGCATGGAAGGTTCCTGTGCTGAGGGAGTTGGTAGGAGGCACCACTGTCCATCTGAGCTTGGTGGTATTAAGCCAATATGAAACATACTATGCAGTAGGTGGTGCTGATTTCTGGGAGGGGCGAGTGCTTTGTTATTCAGAAACAATGCCTGCTAGCACTACTATCCATGTTAGTCTTCTCCCTTTATGCACCTTAATCCACCAGTGCTGGGACCCAGATTGTTTTTCCCTATCCAGGTGCTCTAGATACTGAAGTTCCCTGTGACTTTTTTCTGTCTACTGCACCCACGACCTGGAGCTGTATCCTATCACAAAGTGCCTGCTCACATATGAGAGTACCAAAAAATCCTAGTGTAGCACTAGAGCGAGAAAGAGAGCATGCAGATGACTTGACACAATTTGTGTAAAATAGTGACAAAATAAAGGTAGATGAGTTTAAAAAATGAAATGAAATAGAAATGCCACATAAGTGTTTACATTTGCTTTTTTTCAGAAACAAAGTAAGGATAGATTTGGGCTTGAAGGTGATGAGGAATCAACAATGTTGGAAGAATCCGTGTCACCTAAGAAGTGAGTTTGTGAAATGGGAAAAATGGCTCTTTTCGTAGGAGTGAAACGTTTAATAAGCAGTGGGTAGTTTTCTTTGATCCCAAATATGGTTTAATATATTTCTGTCCTTAGAAGCATTACTTAACTGCAGGGTAATTTAACAGAAAACAACTCTGTCTCCATGCTGTTCTGCAGAGTTAAGCTTTGTTGTGCAGTCTGTTGTTTTGTCTTAAGACTATTATTTGGTGTAAAGGATGTACAGTTGTGGTGATTTGAACCACAGACTACAGAACTGAGACTAACTCAGTAGCAATCTGTATGCAGAGTTGTAAAAATTGAATTAGTGGAAGGTTGTGTGTTTGGTTTGTAAATATTTACTTGCTTTTGATAGCTTACATTTGCTAAATTGATGGCTTTAATTAGGGGTTGCATGCAGTGTGTTTTGTAACTGTCATTAGCAGAGTTTTGTTTAATATGGGAAAAAATGATTAATCTTTCAGATTCTGCGAAAGACAAGGTGGGAGGCTTTGGCTTGCAGTGCAGCACAAATTAGGTGGGATCTGGGATTTCATTGCAGGGAGAGAGTGGCTTGTACAGAGTTACTGAAAAGAGTCAAGTGTGGGATCCCGGAACTGGCAGTTCACTTGAAAAGGAATATTCAGTTGGCTCTTTGCTGTTAAGTCACACAAACAGTTTCAGCACAATGTGAGCTATAATGAGGCCTAATTTAAGCCTCTTCTTTGAACTCAAACGGAAAGGAGGGTAGTGTCTCTACAATTTGTGACGGGCTGACTGTGATTTATGTTACACACATTGCTTACAGGAAATGAATTGGTTAGATCTTTTATGTGGCCTTATATGAATGTTTAGCTTTAGCGTAGTGTACATGTTTTCACATGCTTCCTGTTCACACTTCCCGTTCCAAATGGCTTCCAGAATGTATTCTATCAGTGTAAATGCTCTATTTAGAAGCTCAAAACTTGTAACAAATGAATATGCATGGACAACGTTAATCTGTAACACAAATTACACCAATTTTTTTTCAAGCACTTTGTTGCTCTTTAAATCAAAAATTGTGCCAACACGTCCAACTGTTGGAGCTTAGACGATAGTAAATATGAGCAGTACATCTGGCAAAGTGATGGTGCCCATAATTAATGATAACTTATTGTAGTCTTGGTCTTATCCCATTACTTGAGAGACTACTAAATTACTATCAGGGGCCAAACGTATATACATACAGTTTTATTCCAACTCTAAGGAGTGCTTGGAAAATTTATCTCCAGACCATTCAGCTTCATACAGTTGATAGTCCTACTTTGGAATAATTGAAGCAAAACTGTGAGATCCTTCTTTCAGTAACACAGCCCCCAGTCTCTGCTGTTTATCTTTGTGAGATGAGGTGAGGCCATAACAATAAATAGAGCCAGGTCACACATTCCATTCTTCCTTCACCACCTCTTCAGGTAACAGCATTACTGATAACTGATTTGTCAGACACTGAAGATGTAGCAAACTTGCACTGGAACATCTGGCACAATGGGGTCCTGCTATATGACTATGTCTTTGGTAATACAAATAATTTGTAAAATGGTTGAATGAAAGAACACAGTGACTAGAGTTTAAGCAGTTCACCCAATTTAAGCACTCTTGCTTAGAAACTGAAAGGGAAGGATGACAGCCAGGAATTAGTATACAGGAGCTCATAGAGTCACAGAGTTTAAGGCCAGAAGGGACCTCTGGATCATCTAGTCTGGCCTTGTGTATATCACTGACCATCAACCCCACTCAGCACCCACACGCTAAACCCAACAATGGAAATGAGACCAAAGTAAATGAGACCCGCGGGATATTGGACTATCACATGCCCACAAGCAGAGAATAGGCAGGACCAAGGGGCATCAGTCCTCAAGGCCTCTGCAATAGCAGGAAAATTATTACATGAGACACACCCAGATAATCCTGCTAAGTGACTCCACTCACCCACTGCAGAGAGAGGCGAAACACCCCTTCCCCCCCTGCCCCCCAGGTCACTACTAATCTGAGCTAGGGAAAATTCCTTCCTGGCCTCACATATTGCTGTCAGTTAAATCCTGAGCATTTAAACAAGAACCAGCCAGATTAACACCTGAGAGAGAGAATGCTTGGTGCCACCTAAGAGCCTTGGCCACTGTCCCATCTCCAACTGTGGCCATCTCTGATGCTTCAGAGGTAGGAAATTGGGGTGGGGTGGAGAACCCATCCAAAATACATTGAGGGAGATATCCCTTCCTGACCCCTTGCAGTTGGCTAGCTGAAACCCTGAAGCATGAGTTTTAGGAACATAAGACATATCGGAAGTCACAAGCAACCTCATCATATAACTGCGCTCATAAATTTGTTCAGCTAATTCAGTTGTTTGACGCACAACTCCTATTGAGAGGCTGTTCCAGAGCCTCACACTTCTGATGGTTAGAAATATTCTTCTAATTTCCATACTGAATTTGTTTATGGCTAGTTTATATCCATTTGTTCTTGTGCCTACTTTTTCCTTTTGCTTACATAGCTCTTCAACCACTCTGGTATTTATCCCCAATATGTTTATAGAGAGCAATCATATCCATTCTCAGTCTTCTTTTTGCGAGACTAAGCAGGCCCAGATCTTCCAGTTTCCAAAAGGCCCTCGATTCCCAGATCATCCTAGTAGCTCGTCCCTGCACCTGTTCCAGTTTAAATTAATCTTTCTTGAACGTGGGTGACCAGAATTGTACACCATATTCCAGATGAGGTCTTACCAGTGTCTTGTTTAACAGCATTAATACTTTTCTATCTGTACTGGAAATGTCTTGTACATCATAAAATCACATTTATCTCTTTCACAGCCACATCACTTGGGTGGCTAGCGGTCATCCTTTGATTGATCCACACACACAGGCCTCTCTCCTCCTCTGTCATGCCAAGTGATAAGCCCCCAGCTTGTAGCAATACTTCTTCTTATTAGACCCTATGTGCATTACCTTGCCCTTTATACTATTGAACTTTCTTCCGTTTCTGTCACTCCAGTCTTCAGGTCATCCAAATCTTCCTGTATAATATTTCAATTCTCCTCTGTATGGATGAAGCCTTCCAACTTGGTATCATCAGCCCATTTCATTAGCACTCCTACTTTTTCTGCTAAGGTCATTAATAAAAATATTGAATAAGATTTGTCCCAAGACCGATCCTTGATGAACTACAGAAGTAACTGCTCTACAGTTTGATCGTTCACCCTTCAGCACAATGCATTGCCTTCTCTTTAGCCAATTCCTTTTCCACCTTACATGCTTGCACTGATCTCCATCATCCCTAATATCGCTAATAATTTCCCATGTGATACCACGTCCACTGCTTTACTGAAGTCTAAGTATATTAGACCTACTGCAATTCTCTTATCTAAAAATCGATTATTTACTCAAAAAAGGAAATCAGGTTAGTCTGGTAAATGCATGTTGCATTACATCCCCTTTACAATTCATCTCTATGAATTTAATTAGTCTCTTTCTCACAACTGCTCTAAAACTTTGTCTGTGATGGTCTGGATTATTTTTGTCCCTTTTTTAAATATAGGTATGATAGCTATTCTCTAGTCATATGATATTACCCCCAAATGGATAGATTTATTAAAAATCCTTGCTACAGTACTAGCAATCTCATGCATCAGTTCTTTCAGTATTCTGGGATGGAAACTATCCAGTTTCCCTGATTTGAGTGCATTAAGCTCTTTAAATTTATTCTTCCACTTCAGACGTGATAATTTCCCTTTCTAGATACTAATTTCCATCAGATGTTCTGCCTTTATGCACGTTTCATATTAGCATTGTTATTGAAAACTGAGTCAAAGTATTCATTTAATTTTTGGGCCATACCGAGATTAAAGATAATCTCCACTACATAGCAGCCCAACTTCATTGTTCCTTATTCTCTTATTGTTTATCACCTTGATCAATCAGTCCTTCAGCCCTTGTATAGATTGTGCCGATCACAACACGACTTCCATTTGTTATTTATATAACTAAAAAATCTCATCTTATTTATTTTAATTTCCTTGGCAAGGGCTATTTCTGCTTGACTTTTAGCAGTTCTCCCTTTACTCCTAACATTTTCTAACTTCCACGATGTAGCTTTCTTTGCTAATCAACCCTTTTTTCCATTCTCTATAGCAGTGGTGGGCAACCTGCAGCCCATGAGCCACACACGGCTCTTCAGGGTAATCCTCTGGTGGGCTGCGAAACAGTTTGTTTACATTGATCGTCCACAGGCACAGCTGCCCCCAGCTCTGAGTGACCACGGTTCACTGATCCCAGCCAGTGGGAGCTGCGGGCAATCGTGCCTGCAGATGGTCAATGTAAACAAACTGTTTCTGGCCCGCCAGCGGATTACCCTGATGGCCGAGGGCAACCCGCTGGCCTCAGGTTGCCTACCACTGCCCTATAACCTCTCTGCTTACTCCTAATAACCTTTGTGATGTGGTTATTCTGGAGCCTTTCCCTACAAGTTTTTTTCCCTTTCTTCGAATGTGAATTTCAGATAGTTTTTGTATAGTTGATTTGAAGAATTTGCAAGTCATCTCTCCATGTAAGTCCTTGAGCTCTTCAGTCCAGCTGACTTATTTAACTAATTCCCTAATATCCAAAGTCTTCCCTTTAGAAATCAAAAGCTATGGTTGATGACTTGATTTGTACTATCCTTTCATTTGATGTAAACAGAATCAACTTGTGATCATTCAGTCCAAGGTTATTTCTTATGACCAGTTGTTTTGTGATGTCCTCGCTACTTACTAAAACAAAGTCTAAAATTACATCACCTCTTGTTGGTTCAGTGATGATTTGATGAAGAAAACTGTTATCTATCACATCCTGGAATAACTGGGCCCTAGCAGTTTAAGTAACGTTTATTCTCCCATCTATATCTGGGAAGTTAGCCTCCCATTATGACCCAACTCCCAAAAGTATTTATCTCTCTAAAAATATTAGAGATCACTATCCATATCCTAGTCTGACCCTGGGGGTCTACAGCAGACCTTAACACTACCTCAGCAGAACCTCTTTTACAATCCTTACCCAAAGTGATTTTGACTCAGAGATGCTGTGTTGTCCATACTATCACTTAATATTCCTTACAATTTACTGTTTCAATTATATATATTACCCCAACTTTACCTCTATTTCTCTCTCTCTTAAATAATGCATACCCTGCAATACCTCTATTCCAGGCATGAGTACTATTCCACCATGTAGAGTATTCCCTATAATATCTGGTTTGACCTCTTGCACCAGTAGTTCTGGTTTCTCCATTTTATTGTCCAGACTCCTTGCATTCATGTAAAAGCCTTTCAGTTGTTTCCCTCGGACCTCACCCAGTTTTCTCGTTTTATGGTGTTCCATTATTCCTTACTCTGTCTTTATTTAACTGATATTCCTCCTCCTGTGTGTTGAAGACAAGGGTGGAGATTCCATGAGTCTCTCCGAATTTTAAAACTCATCTTATCAGTCTTGCCCGTCTTGATCCCATAAGATTAATAGATTCCACTTGAATATCTGATCTATCAATCGAGAAGATTCTTCTTTCTGTGAATGCCTCCCAGTGTTCGATCATCCTAAAATCTTCCTCATAGCACCAGTCCTTGAGCCATCTGTTGATCTTCATTATCTTATCATGCCTTTGCCACCTTCTCAAGGGACTGGAAGTACATTCTGCTGAAAATCACCTGAGATTCCAATTCTTTAAGCGTCTTTCCTAGCTATATCTATTCATCTTTGATCCATTCCAATGGGAGTTCAGCAGTGTCATTCGTCCTTACGTGCAGCACAATCAGTGGATTTTTCCCCCCACTTCTATCAGTATCCTCTTTAGCCTCACATCCACATTTTTTGCCTTTGATCCTGTTAGCACTCTCTTTGGTTCTCTAGATCTAGTCTGTCGATTCTTCTGAGTATGGAGTCCCCAGTCACATAAACCTGTCTCTTCCTGGTGTTGGGATAAATTTGTTTTACGTTCTCTCTCGCAGTCCCCTGGACATAATCCTCATATTTCCTTAGGCTCTGGTCCCTGTCTATCTCTGTCATCTCTTCCTCTCTGCTGTAGGGACTGGCTTACCTTCTTTTCTTCCTTGCCACCCCATCTTCTGCCTGTTTCTCCTCCTCATTCCCCAGTGCAGCAAATTCAGTTTCATCACTGCTAGCTGCTCTCTCCCTCTGCTTTGTCCTTCATGGTCATATTCTTCCATGGGTCACCCTCCAGGTCTTTTTGTTCAGCAGGTGTCTTCGAATCTTGAGTTGCCTGTACCAGCGCCTCTCTCCTCTCCTTCAGATCCCTGTCTGAATGTCCTCATTGTCTCCAGCTGTATATCTAATCATTGAACTTCTCTGCCATGAGTTCTATCAGGTATAAGTCGTTTCCGTCGGATACCGCCTCAAAGATGATGTGCGTCAGCAGCTTCTGCATCCGACCATCTTTCTCTCCCCTCCTCAGGTCACTTCTAGTGCTGCCTCAGTAGCCATCATTGTGTTATTTTCCTAGACCCTATTCCTAGGGGGGAAAAAAGAAATTGGGGGACTCTCCCCCAGGTCCCTCCCACAGAAGCTGCCGCTAGCTGTTCACTGCTCCAGTGTTTGCTAGTGACTAGCTTTTTAACCTAGCCAAACTAGGTCAGCACTGGCCCCTTGTTAAGGCATATCAGCAAGCGCTGAATCAAGCCACATACTTGGAACAAATCATTCTGGAAGTGATTTTGTGCTCTGTTCTGGACAGAACACAAAATCACCACTCATCCTTCAGGCCAAACTCCCACAAAAACTCTGCTGTTAACTGCTCTCTGTTTGCTGCCATGTTCTAATGTGCATTCCCTTTTCAGATCTACCATCCTGCAGCAGCAGTTCAACCGAACTGGGAAGGTAGAACATGGCTCAGTGGCATTGCCTGCTGTGATGCGTTCAGGCTCAAGTGGCCCGGAGACTTTCAATATTGGCAGCATGCCTTCTCCCCAGCAACAAGTCATGATTGGGCAAATGCACAGAGGCCACATGCCTCCCCTGGTGAGCAACGTGTTTGTTTCATAATACTTGGAAACCAGCATGTGTAGCCTGTGCTGTGAGTGGTCTGAAATAAGTATGTGCACACACCCTGTTATTAGATAAGGGCTGGGGGCTGTCTGTGATGTTTTACTGCACTGTTTGGCTGACTCTCTGTTAAACTGCACACTTGCAATTTCCTTGAAACACACAGAGTAACATAGTCATAGTTCACCTCTTTATTCCTCCCTCTTTGCCTTAAAACTTTTCTTAAAGTAGTTATAAAACTATCAAATATGGGCTGGGAAAGAGGGTAGGACGGCTAAATATTGTTGATGAAGGCAAGCGGTATTGTTTGAAAAATACAATATGTATCTATTTGCATTGTTCTAAAAAAATCACTTATCTAGGCATCACTTTCTGCTTTGGATATTCCTATGAAGTCTGTTGCTAGCTCCGAGGATATACTGTATATAATGCCACTGGGCTTGAATATTAAGCTTGCTTTATTAAACAGTCATTTTAATATAATTTTAATTTCTCTGTACAACTGGAACTGTAAAACTTACCCTTTGTGTCTACTAGTTTTTAAACGTGTATTGACTAGGACCATTTATTTAATTTTAAAGGATCTATTAACGAAAGCCTATACATATGCTCTAAATACCCTAACAATAGGGCAAATTTTCATAATATCATAGCAGCATAATTCAGAAGAATATTAATTTACTCATCAATAGGTAATGCATATAGCAATACATACTCATCCCACACCACTTCAAAGCCTTCAGCTCTGCAGCACCCATATCACATAGGTGTCAGTTTGATTTTAGAATTACTCCTGATGAAGCTAATGGGGTATCAAATTCCAGGAAACTGATGATGCTATCCTGGAAGTAAATTCAAAACTCATGTTTACATTCACAGAACTCATGTCAAAAAGACACTGGTACGTTTTTACATGAATAGTGGGCATGTTGATTGTGAAAAATCCAGTTTTTTGCAATACATATAACTGAGAATAGCAAAATGTTTTAAATAGCCTTGAGACTGAATCAGAGAAATGTCTGAGTGATCATGTTGCATTGTTAGATAATAAAAATCTTAAAACGTGATATTCAGCTGTTTCTGCCAGTCTGGGGGTGGACTAGGAAGATAAATTCAGATTCAAACTAAAACCATAGCAATGGAAATCAATGAGGATGCACCCATGATTAAACCTATATTACCCCCTGTTGGCTCAAATGTTACTGATCAGCATGCTCCAGTTTTTATATTTGCTTGTAAGCTTCTTCTGTGCCCTTTGTGTTCTAATATTATTTTACCCTTAGCTCTGTTTATAAAAGATTTATGGAAATTAACACAGTATTAGCAAAAACGATCCCCTCTGTCTAGAAGTAGAGAAGTCGCTGAGTTGCTCTGTCAAAGGCCTGGTCTACACTGGGGGGGGATTGATCTAAGATGCGCAGCTTCAGCTATGAGAATAGCGTAGTTGAAGTCGACATATCTTGGATTGACTTACTTCACTTCCTCGCGACGTGGGATTGACGGCCGCTGCTTGCCTGTTGACTTTGCTTCCACCTCTTGCCCTGGTGGAGTTCCAGAGTCGATGAGGAGCATGTTCAGGGATTGATGTGTCATGTCTAGACGAGACACAATACATCGATCCTCGATAGATCGATCACCACCCGCCGATCCGATGGGTAGTGTAGACATATCCAAAATGTGGCATGGAGCATGAATGCCTTTTCTAATAATAGTTTTATGTGCAATGTGGAAAGCGCATAAATTGTTCCAGAAACAAGGTACACTGTAGACAGGTCAGTCCTATCAGCAAAAACTTTATCTTCCTATATGAAGTTTCTAGTATTTCGCAGTTCCTGTGACCCTGCTGCAGTTTGGGGGGAGTTCGTGTTCTCAATTAATAGCAAAGAGTTATTGTACTGAAAAGCTTCCCCCTGCTTAAAGAATCTCATCCGGTTTTCGTCTCCTGCGTGGGAGCTGATCAAGTTTCCCAAAGTTGTACAAGTTTGAAAAAGGGCAGACAAGAGGAGATAGGGAGCTAGTTAATAAGTGCTGTCTTGGATCTGGCAATTGGACCTGTTAACATTGACAATGATGTATATCAGCTGCTTTTTTTTTTACTGTCCTATCTAGAGCACTAGTGTAATGCTTAGAAAGCAACCTGCCCATTCAGGGTCTCTGGCAAATCCATACCATTCATAGCCACACAAGCATTCTTTTTGTATGACCCGGGAGGAGACTGTGACTAGAAACAGAGCAATCGAAATAAAATTCACCATTTTCATAAGTCTAAGGATTTAATCTCATTTACTTAGTGTATACTAGAAAACATTTCAGATCCACTTAAATCATCACTTGGAGCTTGGCAGACACTAATTTTCCTTGTCTATTTCACAGACCTCAGCACAGCAGGCCTTGATGGGGACTATTAATACTAGTATGCATGCTGTACAGCAGGCACAGTCCGACCTCAATGAAGTTGATAACCTGCCACCTCTAGGACAAGATATGGTGAGTTAATTTGTGTGATATCTAAACAGCTTGAGTTATTTATTTCAGAGCTTATTCATTGTCCCTGGATATAGATTTATATCTCAACAGCTTTATAAATAAGATGAAAATCCTTGTTCATTTTAAGGAATCTGTGTAAGAATATCTTGTTCTATTTGACTCATATTAACCTTCTGAGGCTATACACCGTGGACCTGCACACCTTTGCAATCACATCTACTTTAATGGATCTACATGTGTGTGACAGGGAAAAACTTGAGCCAGTAAATCAGGGGGAAACTGCTGCTTGGACTGTCGTAGTAAGTAACCCCTAAGGGAAGAAATTGAAGGAGTGGTTGTAAAGCAAAACCAAGATGCTGAAGAGGGCACAGCTTGTGTAGCGATAGTTCATGACCCTAAAGAAGGGTGGGTGTAATCCTGTCACATCTCAAGGTTTCTCACCTATTTTTGGCTCTAGACATTTTTGGCTCAAGCCTGTCTGTTTAAATATTCTTACGTGGCTTCTTAGCTATAATTGTTAATGAGATATGGAGCCTGTCAGCTTTGGAACACCAGTTTGGATCCAATTTTGGGGTGGAGTAGAGCCAATAAGATTGGTGAGTCCCCATGATGAACCAGATGATGTTGTGTGGTCCTCCATTGTGCACCATTTTGACACACCATATTTATGGCGTTCACCCAGAAATCAGAGCTGTCAACCTAAGATCTAGCAGTTACTGTAAGGAAAGCTCTTATTCCAGCCTGAAAGCTTAGCTGATGCCATCTGCTTCATTTAAAAGGCTTCTGAAAGAATAAAGGGCCTGTAAAGAACTTTACCTATTAACTTATCTTGGGTTTGTTTCACTTGTAGCATGGTATTGCAGTCCTTAATACTCTAATGTTGTTTCTTTCTAGGCATCGAGGGTATGGGTTCAGAACAAAGTTGATGAATCAAAACATGAAATTCACTCTCAGGTTGATGCTATCACTGCAGGAACTGCCTCTGTTGTTAACCTCACAGCAGGTAAATTACAGGGATTGGACTTTGCCAGGCTGCCAACAAGATGGAGGCTGCACAGGAGATGTTCAGTAATATGTTTTCCTCCAAATACACAAATAGCTTTTATGACAGAAACAGACCTTATTCTCTGTTTTTTACCAGGGTTTGCACAGAATCTAGTCAAACTCTCCTGATAAAGATAAAACCTAATATTTTACTTGCCTCGGGTAATTGAGGGTAAAATGGGTGTTCTGAAGTATCATTTATTGGCCACTCCTATAGCCAGGATATTTAGTTTTGTGGACAAACGGCTTGTTCTGGTCTGTCTGATCCTGTGTCTTACACAGTTTTTCAGTTTTTCTCTGGTTAGGTATAAGATGTTTAAAGGCAAGTAGTGTTCAATACTGCATTACCTTGGGTCCCTCCATATAGTGAATATGGGAGAGGTAACTGAAATTGTGTGTGTTTTGCTTACCTGGACAGTTGTGAAGAGAAAATATTCCATTAGCACATACATATGTCATATGTATGGGGAAGAGTGGATAGCAGATGCTATATTTTCAAAATGTTGCCTGAATTATGTTGCCAAGTCTTCTTTACCCTTTCAGTTTTACTCCTAATTATCTGACCAGAAACCAGCTTGTGCTGTACTACTTGCTTCTGCACTTATCGTTCTCTTCACTTATACAGGTGACCCGGTTGACACTGATTACACGGCTGTGGGATGTGCAATTACAACCATCTCTTCTAACCTGACTGAGATGTCCAGGGGTGTGAAACTGCTTGCTGCCCTAATGGACGATGAAGTTGGAAGTGGGGAGGACCTCCTGAAAGCTGCTCGGACTCTGGCAGGTGCTGTCTCGGACTTGCTGAAAGCGGTGCAGCCGACATCAGGAGAGGTGAGAAAATGGACACAAGTAGTGGGCTTTCACAGGCTTTCCTTGGCTTAAATGCATTACCCTCAATTAAAGTGTTTGGGTATAAAGCATTTATCCAATTAATCAGAATGGCTCTTTCCAGGCTATGTGTCTTCCAACCCTCTCCTGCCACTGTTTCCCCTGTAATCCCCAAGAGACTATCCAAGCACTTCTCCTGACTGCTTTCTTTGTGTCCTCCACATACCTCTGACTTCATGTCTTTAAGTGCAGCACCTCAATCCTAGAACAGCCTCCCAGTTAATGTTTACCCAGTCTGTTTCCTCTTTCATATGTCAGCCAGCTGTTTCACTATATTGTATCCACACTGTTGTATCCAGTCATGCCCTTATACTGTAAATGGCCCAGGTTCAGGGTTTGATGTTGTATGCATTATCTGTTGTCAAGCGACACATGTATTTATAATGCTATTTATCAGAAGTAGATTTTCACAAGTTGTTTGCAAAGCCTTTGGGTAGCCACTGACGAGACTCTATTTGGCTAGTACTGAAAAATCAAGTCACTGGCTTTGATTCTGCTCTGCGGCACAGTACCAACTGCAAACAGCCCCATTAAGATGCTGAGCAGTCATGACGGGCATATTTGAGTGGTTGGGGAGCTAACTTGGTAACATGAACTCTAGAAGCAGAGATGGGGAAATTGATTCAACCCTAAAAATCTTG
The DNA here is from genome assembly GCF_003597395.2 of Chelonoidis abingdonii. Lineage (NCBI taxonomy): Eukaryota > Metazoa > Chordata > Testudines > Testudinidae > Chelonoidis > Chelonoidis abingdonii. The sequence continues at coordinate 52,483,726 of NC_133777.1, read as the reverse complement.
ATCTGTATATTCGTTATTTGCCACCTCCTCTATTTATTTCTTATTTGTGGGATGATTTTTTTTGTCGAGGGGAGGCAGTTTTGATTTTTTTTTACTTTTTGAGTTGAGGCAATCTGAATACACAGTAATATTCCATTCTGTATTTTTATTGGAAGTGTTTGAAAAAAGTATTACCACTTTTTTCTCTTCTCTCAAATACTATAAAAACTCAATTTCAAGTTAGTAGGGAAGTAAGTGGGGTTGGTACCTGTTGTTGTTTTTTTTGTCTTTAATATCAGGGTTGCATATAACAACAGATAAAAGGAGAATGAAGCTACAGTCTCCATCAAAATTTTATGGAAATAGGAAATTGTACTGACCAAGACACAATTTAATATTTCAGACAGTCTGGTCTGTTTGTGTCTGCTATCCGTTTGCCCTGGATCTTCATAGTTTTAAGGCAAAACTAGAAATCTCAGACTACTTCCAAGCAGATTGCAATAAGGGCTGTCTAACACATACCTTTCCTTCAGCTGCTATGATGATGTATATTAAAGATGATTAGGTTTCTTCTCAGTCAGCAACATATTGATACATGTGTCATTAAGCTGCTGCAGGATAAATTAAGTAGGAATATGGAAAAGTAGGAATACTCCAAGAGGTATCTTCAGTAGAGATTTCAGTGGCATTGCTCTGTGTACAGTAATGTGATTAACAAAGGTATCTTGAGAGAATTACAAAGTTAAAGAAAAACGTATTTACTTTTCATTAACATGTTTTGTAGCCTCGCCAAACAGTTTTAACTGCAGCTGGAAGCATTGGGCAAGCCAGTGGGGAGCTCCTGAGACAGATAGGAGAGAATGAAACTGATGAAAGATTTCAGGTAAGGTCGTGTGAATTGCTAACTGCCAGAACCATGCAATTCCACAGTGGAGCTTGCTACTGTATGTAAGGTTCACAGTAATGTTATCCTATGTCTGTATGCAAGTCTTTTGTATTTCACTTTGATTAGGTGAAAAGATGTCTGTAATTTTGTCCAAAATTTGAACTGGTCCAAATCTTTAATAGGTTTAAAAGTTTAGTTTGGTTTTATTTCTTTCAACACTTTCCTCTTTCATCCAGCTTAAGAAGATGAATACCATCAATTAACACAGCAAGTTTCCTATGTGGATTAATACGCCAGTCATCCATTAATAATTTAGAACCGTTGTTGTTAAATGCTCTATAAGAAATATGCTCTGATTGTTTTTCTTGGTGTCAAGAACAGGTTTGCCTTAGAACCAAAGGGAAGTAATTTACAACAGCAGATAGAGTATACTGTATGTGAGACATATCCCAACAGAACTTAATAGCCAATTTAAACACTTATTTGAACAATAAAGCTGTCTGTGTGTTTGTCATGTTGTATTCATAGTCCAATGTCTATCACAGCCCCATGCATCCTTGCTTGTTTTATGGAAGAACCTAGACTCTTCAGTCAGTATGAGGGAGCACTTTACCTGGCTTTTTAGTCCTTTTTAGAATTTTTTTTACCATAACTTGCCAATTTCATGGGACTTAAATGATTGTATCCTGGACCGCAGTAAAAATCCAGTGTGCAAAATACATACTGTCTTCTCTCATGTGCAGTTCAGACCATTTTAGTACTATTTGCTTATACAGTGTGCTTTCAGTGAGTGCTAGAGCCATTATGATTGTATAAATCCAATATTTTTGGACCTTTAGACAGCAGTGTTGTTGTTTGCTAGTGCATTGATACAGCAGGTTGTAGTACTCTCCTTGAGTACCTATTGAATTTAGTGAACATGATTATTTAAATTACATTGAAAAACTACTGATGTAATGTCCAAGAAGGCATGCTGCTTAACAAAATAATATGGTTATTTTGGAGGGTCACAATCTGGCTCTGTTGTATCAAAAATAATTGAAGCACATTGAGAGCAGAATTTTAAATGAGGATGTGTATTTGAATTATAGCAACACAAGTATTAAACCACTTTTACAGCTTCAAACAACCAAAGAAGAGAACATCTTCTGGAGCTTGGGGCCTCTGAGAAGTTACAGCTTGGAGCCAATATTTTATAGTGTAAAAGAAAACTGTACTAGCAAATGGATAGCCCCCAGCCACACTGTTTGGACCCCTTTATAAATTAAGGTTGCCGTGCCATTTTCTTTTGCTTTTCTATACAGTGCATACTTTGTATTGAATATGCAGTGTCAGATACTTGTCCATAATTAGTTATCATTTTGAGATCTGAAATCTTCAACTTTACCTTAGGTAAAACATGGCTGTCGATCACCACTTTCCCAGTGAGATCAGCTCAGGTTTTGAGTGTGCATATCTAGTAACTAACTTCACATGTTCTTACAGTGATGCATTCCCACATGTCTACACTGAGATTACAGCTCTAAATTGCACTTCAATATACTTTGTGGTATGGAGTCAATATCTTGCATTTGGCTCTCACAAATCCGAAGTGTGCAGTTCTACCCATTCCCAAAAGGTGATCTATTCATGCAGATTATGAAACCTGTTTGTAGAAAGCATTTTGACCCTGTAAACAGGCCATGTGAAACAAAGAACATTTCTGGATAATACATAGCAATGTTTCACTGGGAATCTACCATAACTTCTCCTTTGTAGATGCTTTGAGTCTTCTTAAAAGCAGAATATTCTAGTTTAATTTTAAGGAATCCAAAATATTGACGCTAATGAGTATTTCTGACTGCTTAGGTCGAGTTTTGTCCTTTGTTTTGCCAGGATGTACTGATGAGTCTTGCCAAAGCTGTTGCAAATGCTGCTGCCATGTTGGTGTTGAAGGCTAAGAATGTGGCTCAAGCTGCTGAGGATACAGTCCTGCAGAACAGGGTTATTGCTGCTGCTACGCAATGTGCACTATCCACCTCTCAGCTTGTGGCATGTGCCAAGGTAAGGCTCATGGGGTTCATGAAAGGGGCAATGCATTGTTTCAGTATGTTACACACACATTGTTTACAGTCTTCTCTGGGTATATTGTTGAGACGGTTTTATCAGTTATGCTTGAATATCCTGGAGTTAGAGCTCCTACGTAAAGATAAAACTATGCAAAGATATTTAGGGTTCTGTCCCCAAGACACCTTGGATAGTGCCTTGTTTCTCAATTGCCCTCTCTTGCAGGTGTTGATTGCTGCTGCTGTGAGCATTTCATAACCTGGCCGGCAGTGGCAGTGATTATTTAATGAAGCATGTCCTTCCTTCTTTTGTTTCCCCTTTGGACCAGCCCAAACTAGACGTTTCTCTAGTGTATCATTATTAAACAATTGCTAATTAGTGTGTTTGTGGTTTGGCTTCTTGTTAGATTACATTGAACATCAAAGGGCAGCCTTTAGAATATGAAGTGCTGCCATGCTATTCCAGAGGAAGGGCCATAGATAATTGATATGGCCTACTGTATTGATAATATTGATAAAAATGCTGAAAATATTACTCTGAGAAACACAGCTTGCTCTACAGTTATGTGAAATGTTTAACAAAACCTATAACCAGCACACGTTCACCTTATTATTTTCATCATGACTGAAATTCAAGCCAAGTTTGCTGAAAGGTTTGTGTTCAGATTTATGTGCTTTTGCATCATTTAACAGTTTCTGATGTGAACAAAGAGAGACCCATCAGTTTTGCCTGTGTATTGAGAGTTGGCCTAAGGAAAATACAAAGGAACTCCGATCCACATAGAGCGAAATCTCAAATAGAACCACTGTGTTCAATGTGGCTCTGTTTGAAGAAATGTTACTGTTTTCATCTCAAAACTTAAAAGCTTTAGCATATGAAAATATGAGATATTTGTGATCTGTGGAGTTGGCTTTCTTAGGGTTAATTGCTGTTGGAAAATGAGCATTAAAATATTGTAGAACACCCAAGAGGATTATAATAAAATTAATAGCCAATTTGTGGTATTCAATTTCCAGTATTTTTCTACTTCATTGCTGTGGCTGCTGGGCTTTGTATAATGAATATGTAAGATCATTAACTGGATGTGATGTTCTGACTGCTTTTAAATTTCCACAGGATGGCACAAGGCAGTCAATGTCATTTTTTTTTGCTTTTGTGGAAAATCACCCATCCAACTTCTTTCTTTTGCCTGTAACTTACTTGACATACCTGAATGATATGGACTGAATCTGTTGCATTATTAAAGCACATCCATGGGTCTCTCAGCTTGGTAGTTTGTACTTTCAGACACGCAATTTTCTTATCTGTTTTTCCAGGAGTTATTTTTGGCTTTAGCAAAATATTGGCTGACAGTGGAAGGCTTTGCAATACCAACTTTAATTAAACTTCAGTAAAGGATCACAAAGCTTTCTTCAAGTGAAGTTCTAGGATACAGAGCTGTGTGAAATGACTGCAGCTGTCTTGCCAGAATCTGCCTCATACCTGCCATTCAGAACCAACTTCATGTATTTCTCCATTTGTTCAGTAATCCAAAAAAGTCTTAACTTAAAAGGGCCAAGGGCATTTTTAACCCTTTGATAGCCTCCAGTGGTAATCATTTAAGAGCCATTCCCATGCTGTGGTATGATATACATTACTAATCCCTTTTCTTACAGTAGAAGATAACTGCAGTACCTCATGCTGTGGTGTGGCAACTGTTAGTAGGTAAAAAGCTGTTTTCTGAATGCTGAGGAGACAGATGTGTCACCTTTTAGCAGTGGGCTGGTAACTTCTGGCCTGTTAAATCTTTTCTAAACATCGTGTTCTCTCTCAATGTAGGTTGTGAGCCCCACTATCAGCTCTCCCGTATGCCAGGAACAGCTGATCGAGGCTGGAAAACTAGTGGATCGTTCGGTGGAGAATTGTGTCAGAGCCTGTCAGGCTGCCACAGATGACTCTGAGCTGCTGAAGCAGGTCAGTGCAGCAGCCAGTGTAGTCAGCCAAGCCCTGAATGACCTCTTGCAGCACGTCCGTCAGTTTGCAAGCCGGGGAGAGCCCATTGGACGCTATGACCAGGCAACGGATACCATTATGTGTGTCACTGAAAGTATCTTCAGTTCGATGGGGGATGCTGGTGAGCTGCTTTACCTTCATACTCTCTCTAATGGGGATATTACTTTCATCTGACTCAAATTTCCTCCGACATATACCCATTTCAAGTAACCAAATCAAAAATCTTTAATGCTTGGGATGCCTGTAGGCTTGTGCTCCCATGAGCAGTCATTCTAACCACAATATTAAATCATTAAAGCACCCGTAAGTGTGTGTTGGGGGAAGGGGGTTCCTAAATTATATAATGGATGCATATGGAGCTTTGCTAACACAACTAATATCATTCCTGGAAAATCAGGGGATGATGTCTAATGTCTTGCTGCTTGTGTTGCACTGCTTCACATCATGCGAATGTTATAGCAGTTTTGTATCTCTAAATGTGAATACAGCCTGTTAAAGTGCTCAATCAGCTATTTTATTCTTTGCCAGTAATTAGTTCCCTAAAGATTTATTTACCTGACCAGACTTAGCAGGCAAGAATTTTGTTTCCATTATGTGCTTGGCTTTTATAGTGTAGCTTTTGAACCTTTAAGCTCTTTGTTTAAAGAACATGGCCATTGGAGCCAAACCAAGCACAGGCCTAATGTTTGATGAGCTTGATATACAACTCCGCTATAGAAACGTGAAATGTTGAGACCAAACTATTCTAACTAGCGAGCATTATGAATTGTTATGAGGTAATTACAGGCACACCATCTACTTGAAATCTAGTCAATTAAAGATTTCAAGGAGTTTGTTATTAAAAACTCCTCTAGAATCCCCTTCCAATGTTTGTGGGTTCATAATCACATTATCCTGTTTTTTAAATGTTTTACTCCTTGTGCTATATATCCACCCAAACACAGGAAACTCACTCTTAATTGGTTAACGCGAAAATGTTAACCTATTGGAGCTTTTACTCATGCAGTGTGGAACAACTCCCCAATATAGTCATCTTTGGTATGAGTAAATCTAGGAGATGAAATTTTTCAGATGTTTGAGCTTTAAATTGACTCTCTTTTCAATTGTGCTATGTTTGGGTTAGGACATAAGGGTGAGATGAGATAGGTGTATGGCAAATTCACTGAGATGATGTTTTTGGTGAGAAATTGCTGCAGAGTAAGGTAAGGCCAAGCAAATACAGAGCAAATCAAAAATATCATTAATTAATCCATCCCTTTCCCTCAAAATGGAAACTGTAGTACAGTATCCTAAACCTTTTACTCAATGATATTAAGAGAATAAGGCACATAAAATTATGGCTTAACTAGTATGCTTTCCTGCATGTGTATATGTTGTGTGAACTATCTGTATGGCACATATAAACCATTTTTTATCTGATGTCTTGACTCCTAGCAGAGAGGATTGCAGAAACCCTTGGATAGTGTTTATATACAGTTCACAGCCATACATGCACGTGATGCTTATCACATTCAAGGGTACAATCCAGACCAGTGAGAGGCTGTGTCACCACTTACCCTGCAACCTGGGGTACTTCATGTTGCTTTGCTGTTGTTACTCCCAGTCTGGGCTGTTCACAAACAGCCAAACTGCACACAGGTCACACGCTAAATGTCTGTGTAGAGCTGCAACCCTGGTCCAACAACTCTGACCTAGCAACCCATCAGCAACACTCCAGTCACACCCTGGCTTCCACCAGCCTTGGTTACTTGTTGCAGGGTGACCCCAACACACTCCTGGTTCTGAATTTTCCCCAATACATGTGTTCTGCGCTGTCTAGCCCTATCCTACATACATTATATGTCTTTTGCCCTGGTAAAGGGTCATAGAATCATAGAATATCAGGGTTGGAAGGGACCTCAGGAGGTCATCTAGTCCAACCCGCTGCTCAAAGTAGGATCAGTCCCCCAGATCCCTAAGTGTCCCCCTCAAGGATTGAACTCACAACCTTGGGTTTAGCAGGCCAATGCTCAAACCACTGAGCTATCCCTCCCTCAATATTCAGCAGTTTGCTACTTCTACTGAGTTACCCTTCAGTTTAAATACAACACTGGGTTAGTTTTCAATTAAAAAAATACAAGAAGTTTATTTTACTACTATGAGATTTTAAGTGAGTACAAGTATAAGGCATTAACATCAGAAATGGTTACAAGAGAAATAAATATAAAACACTTTCTAGTAACAAAAACTCAACTTAAGCTAGATTTGGTTCAGGGTAAAGTCATTTCCACAGGTTCCAACCGGCATTGCTGACCGAATTCTCAGGTCAGAACCTCCCTGAAAGTCAAAGGCTGGTTTCTTTGTCATCTTAGGTAAAAAGAGAGAAAGGGGTAGACAGATATGGAGAGAAAGAAATGACACTTGAGGTGTTTTTGCCCCTCACTTTCATAATCCAATCACCCTATGAAAAGCGTTTAGCTGAGTGTTATCCTGAGGTAAAGTTCCCTCCAGCTGCTGAGGAAACAGACATTCTCTTAGTGAAAGAGGTTCCCTAAAATGCAGATTGATCTGTTCCTGGCCCCTTTCATTGCCAAAGAACGGCCACTTGACAGATGATTTGCCAAATAACCTTGATGACATCTGGCTAGAGGCACTAGCTTGTCCTTTGTCTTGGAGGAACTGATTTACTCTCTCTTGCTGTCCCAAGGACTACATATATGTAAATTGAGGTAAACACACATTTCTTTGTTTGGGATGGACTTGTTTAACAACTTGTGCATAGTCAGGACTATGTGGGTTTGAACATGTGCTAACAACTTTACATATAATTCATAATTTCACATATAATAATATACACACATTTCACCATGATATTATTAACCACTGAGTTATTAGTTTTCAAGCAATACCTCACAAGGCATATTTTGTTCAAAGATTATTACAGTAGTGTGCAGGGTGTGAATACAGTGATGCATTTGGTCATGGTGCTATGCTAGGTTTTTAGTATAGGCTATTCACATTCAAATAATTTGTGGTTGTATTTCCATTCTGAATTTGTCTGTCTTCAACGTTCAGCCTTTAGATTGTGTTATAGCTTTCTCAGTTAGATTTAAGAACCCGTTATTAAATATTTGTTCCGCATGTAAATGTGTAATGAAGTTGCCCTCCAATCTTCTCTATGTTAAGAGAAATAGATGGACTCTTTAAGTCTATCATTTTAAGCATGTTTTCTAATCCTTTAATCGTTCTTGTGGATCTTCTCTGAACCCTCTCCAGTTTAACAACATTCTTCTTGAATTGTGAGCACTAGAACTGGACACAGTATTCCAGTAGCAGTTGTGCTGGTGCCAAAGATAGAGGTAAAAGAAACACTCTGGTCCTACCTGAGATTGCCCTATTTATGTATCCTAGGATCACATTAGCTATTTTGGCCACAAGGTCACACTGGAAACTCATGTTAGCTGATTATCCACCACAACCCAAAATCTTTTTCAGAGTCACTGGTTCCCAGGATAGAGTCCCCATCCTGTAAGAATGACCTATGTTCTTTGTTCCTAGGTGTATATGTTTACATTTAGCAATATTAAAATGGATATTGTTTGCTTGCACCTTGTTTACCAAGAAATCCAGATTGTTCTAAATGTGTGAGTTGTCCTCTTCATTATTTACCACTTACTGGGTTACCCTTTATTCCTGGTAACTATGGGGCTTTTTTAAGTGCAAAAATTACATGTCAGAAGATAGCTGTAAAGGTACAGTGAAATCTGTTACTTTTATTCATATTCCATTCTAGACTGGAGGAGTGTGCTAAGAAAGCAATTCCTCATAAACACCATTGTTAACTTCCTACAGTATCTGAGAAATCCCCATGGCAGTATGGGAAGCTCTGAAATATTTTTTTGCCTGTCAAAACTACTTTGGAACATATACTGTTGAGACTTCTTAAACACAACAGTATTCTTTTGAGCTAAGCACCTGCTGCCTTTGGTTAACCTTTGGGGGAAAAAAGGAGCCAAACAGTTAATCTGGAAGCTTCAATGGATTCACTTTGGTTTTGAGTTTGGTGTCGTACCAGTTATATTAATAAAGTAAGCGTTTTCTAAAAAATGATCTGCATCCACTTCAGAAATAAACATCCCCATTCAACCTCTGTGCTTGATCACGAGTGACGCCTAAACTCATTGTGTTATCACTTTAATTTATACCTGTTTTCAAGTTTAAAACCCTAACACTGTTAGTAATGAACTGGTACTGAGTCACTTCTGCCAGAAGAGTTACATTATTCTGTACAGTTCAGTAAAATAAGCTTCTTGAAATGCATTTGAGGAAGAAGCAAGAAAAGGGAACCTGTGGTTTCTCACCTATGAGAAAACAAATCAGTAAAGTGTTGTGAAGGGGTGAAATACTCGCCCTATTGAAGTCAGTGGCAAAACATCCGTTGACTTCTATGGGGCCGAGACTTCACCTAAGGCATGTAGGTAGAATCAAGTGTATAATTAGTGTTAAGCATAGTGCTATGCATGTTCATCCTGCTGCATTTCCTGTTAGTCAAATGTTATCAATTTTCCATGATTAGCTGTGTTGATCCAAAACTGGTGTTTAAAGCTTTTGAGCAATGAAGTATCTACTTGCAATTTTAATTCAAACGAGAATTTCAGAAAATCTAATTTTATTTTAGTCTTAGGTAGGGGATTTTTTAAACTGAAATTTAGATAAAGGTGAAGAAATTCAAAACTTAACTTGTTAATATTGTAGGTGAAATGGTGCGGCAGGCCAGGGTACTTGCCCAAGCTACTTCGGATCTTGTCAATGCGATGAGGTCAGATGCTGAGGCTGAAATTGACATGGACAACTCTAAAAAGCTTCTAGCTGCAGCTAAACTTTTGGCAGATTCTACAGCTCGCATGGTTGAAGCAGCAAAGGTACCTACCAGGAAACAGTGAACTGAAGAACCTGAAAGGCACTGAATATTAACTTAATTCTTCATGCCTGTGAACAAACATGAGTCATTATATGTAGTTAGTAGGCTGTAAATAGGAATTGTTATAAAGCAGAAACCACTGGTTAGCCTGTGAATGTTTGGGTTGCATTTGACAACTTCCATTTTAACTTTAACTAAAAGTCCAGTTGAAGTATGTGTATTAGCTGATCCATTCTTTCTGGATTCCAAAACTCTTTCCATATTGTTTTGGTGACTTTACTGACCTGATAGATGTAGATGTCCTTGACTTACTAATACTTTTTCAGGCCTTAAAAAGGGAAGAACTAACATGTCAAATTTGAGTCCTAATTCAACATTCTGATAATCAGATTATAACTACCAAAAGTCTTGTTAAATTGGGAATTAAAAGGTGAACTTTAAATACTGTGATTATGTAAATACTGTAATTGTTAGAGCACAGATAATACACAATTTACAGAATAGTAGTTCCCTACTATATGTGGAGTTTTAACATGTAGTTGCCCAGTAGACTGTGTGGGGAGTAATGGAACGATGTGGTTTAATACGCTGGTCTATGTACTGAAAGTCTGACTGCTTTCTTCACCATATTTAACGTGGTAAGCAGGAACCTGCACCTACAATTAATTTCTACCTGAAATCATGATGATTGTTGAAACGTCCTTCTTTAATTCATCTTGACAATGACGTTAATCTGTAGAAAACAGGTTGGTCAGATAGAGGATAATAGGAATTAAATTCCTCATATATTTTAATATATAGACATGGCCATTTTTTGAAGTTTTGTATTTTACTCGCAACTCCTGTGCAGGGGGCTGCAGCAAATCCTGAAAATGAAGACCAACAGCGGCGACTGAGAGAAGCGGCAGAGGGACTGCGGGTTGCCACGAATGCAGCTGCTCAGAATGCCATCAAGAAGAAAATTGTCAACAGATTAGAGGTTTGAAACCAAACTCTCTTGATTCTATTATTTTTCACTTCTTCAATTATGCAAACCCATATCTGTGTAGACACATTCCAACCATTATAAATGCAGACTTTAGACAAAAAAATCTCAAGTTCCCCATAAGAAATGGACCTAAACACAGCTAATGTGGGGCACTTTCATTTGAAAGTTGCCTTCCAGACTGAGTGTAGTGTGAATTAACTAGTTTGCATATTAAATGTTTTATTAACTTGCAATAGTTTAGTTCTCAGTAACAAACAGGCTGGAGGGATTTTTGTTATTATGAGACTGCTGTATTCATTCAGCCATTTTATTGGTGGTGTAATCTTCAGGGTAAATACAGTAGAGTTCTCACTGTTTCATTTCCATTTAAATCTGTAGTCCCGTGATTTGTGTTTTTTACCAAATATTACTGGAGATTTTTAACAAGAATATGCAACAGAACTTCACTTAAACGGCCCCCAAAACACCGGTGATTGCATCACAACTAAACTCTAAAGCCACCCAAAGAAGCAAAGGTTCAGAAACAAAGTTGGAAGCAATACATAATAGCCAGAGGTGCAGCAAAGGAAAAAAGGCAATTTGTTGTACTGGTGAAATTCAGCCTACTTTAATCTTCTAGAGACGTCTGACCTTCACAATTGCAAATTAAATGTACAAAAGACTGAGGGGGAAAAGCCTCTTAGTCACTGGTGTTCAACTGTGATTTTACAATAGTCTGAAAATCATTCTAGTCGATTAAGACAAGACCAGCAAAAAGATCTGAGTAGATAATCTTCATCTGGATGTATATTGTATTAAAACTACTGCGTCAGTGTAAAATGAGTGAATCTTGAGTAATTTAAGCAGTGACGCATTAGAATGAACTTTTTAGCTACGTTATAAGAAACGCCGGTAGAAAATAAGGTGCTATTTTTCTGTAAAAATATCTTACTATTTTACCCTAGATGAGTATCTGTGTCAGTAATAATTTATGAACTAACAAGCTCATGTTCAAGGATGAATGTAAATTTATTAGGTGGGTTAATTAAGGAATGGTGTTAAGAATAACGTTAAGAATATTCATATTGGAATGTATTTGGCAAGAGGCGGAATTATATTTTTTTGCTAGAGAGAGGTGTGGAGAGAGAGACCACTAATAAGATTTCTTAGTATTTGAGTTCAGGTTGTCCCTCTATATTTTTAGACCCAAGCAAACTCATCCCTTCGTGTCTTCCATGTACGATCACCTTAGTGTCTTACCTTTTTGGCTTTGAGCAGTCCCAAGTAGAACTGGTCCTTTGCTCCCATGAGGAATGCTTTTCAAGGTACATCCATGATTTTGTTCTTTGGACTGCTTAATGTAGCAATGTGGACTGCTCTATTTACCCTCCTCTCCTTTTATTGATCCATTATATCCCTAGAGCTAAACCCCTGCAAGTTGTTCCACTCCATAGGCATGGTCTCTTCCATGGCGGTGCAATTTATTATTGCCAAGTGACTATAGCATTCAGCAGAGTACTGAGCAATCAAGATGTCAATGACACATCACTTTAGGTTAAACTCGAGAGAGAGAGTTTGCAAACGTGTCTACATTGTTTTTAAACATAGTGCCAAGTTCTTCTTTGGAATCTAAATCCAGTTTGTATTACTAATTTCCTTGATGTGTTTTGCATATTGCAGTTCCATAATAGTTGAATTCAAAATCTTTGCAGTTGACTTTCTGCACGTAACAGACAAAACTCTTTCTTCTTCAACCAATGTCTTAATTAAAATGCTGTGGATGAGGGGAGAGGCTCTTTTGAAAGAATTCCTGAATCCACACAAACAGCTATACTTTATTGCTAATGCTTTAGATCAGTGGTTCTCAACCAGAGGTCTGGGGCCCCCTTGGGGGCCACCAGCGGGTTTGAGGGACTCCACCAAGCAAAGCCAGCATTAGATTTGCTAAGGCCCAGGGCAGAAAGCCAAAGCCCCATAGTGTGGGGCAGAAATCCCGGGTCTCCAGGCCCCGCCACCCGAGGCAGTAACCAAAGCCTGAGCAACTTAGCTTTGTGGGACCTCCCATGGAATGGGGCCCTGGGCAATTGTCCTGCTGGCTGCCCCCTAACACTGGCCCTGGCTTTTATATGGAGAAAACCAGCTATGGCACAGGTGGGCTGTGGAGGTTTTTTTAGCATATTACGGGGGCCTCAGAAAGAAAAAGGTTGAGGACCCCTGCTTTAGATTACTGTGGGTCTTCACATTTCATTCAGCAGCCTGTTGTTATGCTGTAGGCTATTTTAACAATAACTCTTCAGTATTCCTAAAAAGTTTGTGCAATGAAAGACTAACAATGGGAAGAAGGAAGCTCTTAAAATGTTTATGGTGTCAGGTGTTTTTTTCCTTTGTTGTTAGAAATTTAAAGACTGATAATAATGATCATTTCACTTTTCATCTGGAGCGGAAAGTGACAGAGTCTTTATGGTAAATTAAGTCAAGGGGAGGTAATGACTTCATAGGTTCCAGTTGCTAAATGCAATAATGCCTATTTTATCTGTTGTGTTCTCTACATTACTCAAGCTTATACCAGTTCAGCCTTTTAACTGCTTTTCCCCCCCTTTAAAGTTTGCAGCTAAACAGGCAGCAGCTGCTGCCACTCAGACAATTGCAGCCTCTCAGAATGCGGCCATTTCCAACAAGAACGCAGTAGCTCACCAGCAACTTGTCCAGAGCTGCAAGGTAATATTTCCTAACAGAGGAAGCAGACACTTGGCAGATAATCTGTAGTCTGTGTCCCTTTTAATGCGGTTAACTTGTTAGGAAACTGAAATTCAGTTGCCTGTGTCAGTCTGACTCCAAAGCATTTGATTCTTGTTCCGTTGCCGTGCCAAATATAACACTGCATTTACTTCTAAGAATGCTTTATTCCTGTTTTGGTGTCCACAGTTAGTTATCATCTGTTAAAATCAGGGAAATGTTGTTTTAGAATGTGTGCAAGGCAGCAGTGCCCCTTGTCTAATGTAGATGCCTTTTACAAATGTTTAGGCAGTACCAGAGAGGATGGGCAGATGTGAATATTTTTTGCAAGTATCTCCAAAATGCAAACCTGCTGCAAATGTGGCATATTTCTTGGGGTGTATGCTGCAGATAAATCAGCAGTACCCTACATACAGAGTACATCAGGCAGAGAGGTGGATTACTTAGGGTTGCCTTGCAATTAGTGCACTGAAAGAGTAGTGAACTGACAGGAGACCTTCACAGCCAGTTCACTGTGTAGGAACCACCCATGGTGAATTGCCTTCAGAGTCCGTGTGCTTTTCCAGAGCTGTCTAAGGAGCATTGCTTTGAAGTAGTGTACTCAGTAGTAGTACTCAGGGGACGGATACAAAGCCTACTGGAACTTATTTAGGCCTTACCTCTTTTTTATTTAAGGTCTTAATTGATCCCGACTAGAGAAATAGGAGACATTGTCTCTTTGGTAGTGACCAATGGAATTAGGTGTAAATACTCATGGTCAGTGGCTGGTGTTTATTAACTGTGCCCCCAGCATCACTTGACACAGTAGAAGTACAGATCTTCTACCGTATTAGTAATTGGTGTCTGTGTCCGTCTTCTTGAACTGAGTACGCAGTACATGTATATCACCTCCCTGAAGGCTGTTCAGGGAGAGGTTTGTGTGGTGGAAATTCTTATACAGATCTCACGAATATGAGGAATTATCACTTGTGGCTGTCAACTTGTGCTTTTCTGTTGTGCATTACAAGAGATTTAACTTCATACCAGATAAGTGGCTGTGTGGTGTCATGTAGGCCAACTGGCAGACTGCTCTTTATGGTCAGAGTTGGTATCCAGTGACTATTGTATAGGTGGGGAAGGAAAGGTATGTCTCTGTTCTCTGGGGGTGTGTCAGTACAGGTAAGGAGGTTGTATTGCAGTGCAGAGTGCAAGAGCAGTACTTCCCTTCCTGTTTATTTTTACTGTTTCCTTCCCTTTCCTTGGTCCATGGACCTGACTTGTCTAATTTAGATTGTAATTACCTTGAGCAAGGACTGACTTACACCATGTTCACGAGAGATGATATGGAAGTGATGAATAGTAATGAAACTGGACTGGGGTGACAACTACTAGTGAAATTTCTGAATGCTCTACTTTAACACACCATAAAGCAAGGGTAGTGGCTTGTGGTGTAATGAGAAAAAATCCTTCCATAGTGTACCAAGATAACATGGACAACAGCTTGATACTGTGACCCAGGTTCACCTTGTCACACTACATGCAGTCTATGCCCTTAAATTCCCTTTCCAAACCAAATTATAATGAGACCATAGTGTTGGGTTATAGGATTCCAGATTCACTGACAAGAAGGTTGCTGAGAGCACAGAGCTGTGCTATGCCAGAGGTAAGCACATGGAGATGCCCTCACACTCTCCTGATTGTAAGCCAGAGCGCAGAGTAAGTCGCTTGACAAGTGTCTGTTCTTTTGTGGTTTAGCTACAGCTGGCAGACTAATTTGTGTTTGTGAATAATGTTCCTTCAAGGCCCCTAGAGAAATAAGAAATCAACTGGAGTGCAAAAGAGCCTATTCTTCTACTGAGAGAAGCTATGCAGAAGTCAGTAACACCGCCACTATAATAGACATCCATTTTCAAGTCAAAGATCCCAGAAAAAGACATTAACACTTACCAATCGGCTATTAAGTATATTACTTTCCACATTCGAGTTTTTGAAAACTTGGTAAATAAAAGAAGTGGCTTGAATGTATCTCAAAGGAGCATACAAAAGTTGTCTGATAGGTAGTTGATATTTTTTCAATGGAAATGCAAAAGGCAGTTTATCCTATGTGTTGACTGCTGTTCATTCAAGTTTAGCTTTGACATTGATTTATTATACAGCAGATAAAATCCTCTTTTGAAGTTTCTTCCTGAAGTAGAAAACCTCAACATTAGGAAAACATTTTTGGAGACTGTATTGGAGATAAATCATGTGAACATGAGTTGACATTTGAATAGGTGGGAGAATACATTTTTAACAATATACATTTTCAGAACATTACAACCATACTATAAACATATTTTTGGAAGTCAGATAAAAGCAAGCTGAGTACCAAAGGAGAGAGTTAGTTTTCTTGACGCAAGAAAGGTGCTTGAAAGATCTAACCCCTGAGCAATTTGGAGTGTAAAACAGTAGTTTTAATGTCCAAAACAAAATGTTCCTGAGTCAGTGAAAACATCTCTGATGAATCTTTTTTTATTACAAAGAAGTCTTAACCTTCCTTTATAAACTAACTTATAGAATTCTACAGAAAGAATCAACTTCTTCAAATACTGTAGGAACTCTCCTAAATAGTCAATCTGAGATTTATTAAGTTATGTGAAATCCTAACTATTGTCTACAGAATCATATTGGTATCATCCCTCTTAAATTCTATAGGATGTGAGGCTTTGTTTAGTATTGAATGAGTTTTTAAATTTAACAATTAAAACTTTCTCCTTCGTTGCCAACAGAATGTTGCTGACCACATTCCTCAGCTGGTTCAGGGTGTGAGGGGAAGCCAGGCTCAGGCAGAAGACCTCAGTGCTCAGCTTGCTCTGATAAATTCTAGCCAGAATTTCCTTCAGGTAAACTGAATCAAATAAATGAGTAGATTTTTTTCCCCTCGAGCACCTTGTTGGTTTTGAGTTGTCTTCACTTTGTGGAGTGAGAAATTTGCATGTCACATTGAAGGGACAAATTGAGAGCTCTATGTTATCATTGACTGTGGTGAGGAGAACTTAATTTGTCACTGGGGCAATAGGCGTTGCCACAACTGCCCCGAGTTTGAGCCGGAGGTAACACAGGCTACTGTCTGTTCAGCTTTCCTCGAAAGTGTGAAAATGTGATACACTTTGCGCTGAAACTGGCTACTGAAAAGGAGGCTCAGTTGACAAGGCAGTGAAAATGCCATGAGTGTCTGGAACCTTGCCTAACTAGAGCTCTTACACATTCCGCTGGAGCTGGATGTACCATCATTGTACAGATCCTTAGTTTAGATACAGCCACAGTGTTTCATCTGGAGTTCTCAAGCCCTTTATAAGCACCCCTGCTTTTCAGATGGCTTTCCGAGACACAGAAGTGATCTAACTTATTCAGGGTTTTGAGGAGAACCCAGGTGATAAGCAATAGTCTATGCTTCTTTCCAAACACTGAACAAAAGATAAAGGGTGGTGTTAATAACAAAGGGCCAGCTGTTGCTTCAAGATAAATGTTGGAACTATTATTGGCAGTTAAAATAAAATCAGAAAGCTCTGTATACTGAAATGTTATACATTTTTCAGATTTGCCAGGCACTCCCTCTGTCTTATGGGGAAGAAGTGAATCTTTTCAGTGGTCACTGGCACCACGTGGTGGGGTATTAAAAGTGAAATAAGGCATTGAGTCTAATTCTACTCATGTTGCTGTCACAGGACTGTCTCGAGCTGTGGTCTGGCTTGCATAAAAGCAAAAATCGCCGGTGCTTTTCTCTTTTGAGAGGTGCACGTTTTATTTTCCTTCCCTGAACACACTCCAAAGCACAAAGGAAAAGAACAAAGCCCAAAATGACAAATCAAGTCCACCAGCTTCCTGGGTTTAAACCTGCCTCCACTCAAGCTCAGGAGCTGTTTTTCTCTGTGCTTGGCCTGATTGGCGCCAGACCCAATCAGCCTCACCTGACCTGCCATGATTTAATTAGGGCAGTTATCCCCTTTCTGTTCTGACTAATTTGTCGGTAAGGTACTCCATGCAGCACTGGAGCACCCTGTCACAGTTGCTCACCCATATGGTCCCATTGAAGTCACTAGGACTACTCACCTTCTCTAGTACTCAGAGACCATGGAGATGACATAGTATTGGAAGCGGTAAGCAAGATGTGTTATCCGCAGATCCTGTGCTTGTTTATCACTTGAATGCTTTTTTTTCTGTTTACTAATATTGAGAAGAAAAACATTAAATATTCAGAAAGGTTGCAAGAAATTACAAATTTACCATGTGTATTGTCCATGCATGTCTGTGTAAACATGCACAACTGGTAAACTGTTCTGTTTAAATATTTAAAACTCATTATTATTTATATTACAGGAGCCACTTAGAGGCTCCAGTCAGACATTGGTACCCATTGAGCTAGGCACTGTGCAAATAAATAAAGCAAAGCCAGTGTCTGCTGCAGAGATCCCACTGCTTAGGATTATGACGAGGCACAACATGTGAATACATGAATCAGGATTGGATAGGGACAAAGCATAAGTAAAACTGGATGCATTTGCAGTGGTCCTAGTAGCCAGCCTAAACAGTGGTAATGGCAAAACTTAGTGACCTAAGTGTTCTGTCAGTTCTAGACCTAGTTTCATACTGGAAGCCTTTATACAAGGTTATAGGCGTGAGCTGATGAATCACAACACATTCTTCTCTAATCTTTAAATAGCCTGGAAGTAAGATGGTGGCATCCGCCAAAGCTGCAGTACCTACTGTAAGTGACCAGGCCGCAGCAATGCAGCTAAGTCAGTGTGCCAAGAACCTTGCAACGAGTTTAGCTGAGCTAAGAACTGCCTCCCAAAAGGTGGGTCAATATCCCTTTTGAGCAGTTAGAGGTTAACTGTGGCTTACAACACCTGTTTTTGTAAAAGCTTGTGTGCAATAGGAAATGTCATTTGGTAGTCTGTATTCATTGCTGTTCTTTTAGCTCTATTGATTGTGAGTTAATCACCTAAAGTGAAATTGAACGGTGCTAAATATGTCTCAGTTCCCTTTGTGGCTCTGGACAATGAATTCCTCTGCTGGCAAGCTAAGTATGTTATGCAGTAGTTTTGTATTCAAGATATGCAACATGCCAAGATGACCTTTGGTGTCTGCATAGTCTCTTCAAAAACAGATAATCTTCCAAGACATGATCACTGATGAATCTTCCCATTTTTGGTGGTAGGACAGTCACTTAATGATACTAATGGTTTCTGTTTGTCTTTTTTCTGGATAGGCTCATGAAGCATGTGGCCCTATGGAAATTGACTCTGCTTTGAACACAGTCCAAACACTCAGAAATGAACTGCAAGATGCTAAGATGGCCGCTGTAGATGGACAGTTAAAACCACTCCCAGGAGAAACGGTAACTGGTGGGGCAGAAGAGGCTTAGCAAGTCAGTTTTAAGGTGTCGTTGGTAAAAGGAGTCAGTCACATGATTGGCTGATGCTCATTCCAATGGCATTTTACACAGGTATTCTTCCAAACTCCATTCCCAACACCATGCATAGGTGCTGGAAGTAGGGGTGCTGGGAGTGCTGTTGTAACCCTGGGCTTGAAGTTGTTTTCATCATATTCAGGGTTTACAGTCTGGTTCAATGGCTCTGAGCACGCCACTATACAAATGGTTCCAGCTTTGACACCATGAAACATCCTTAGGCCAATAAGAAGCCTACCCTCTGGCTGAAATAACTTTTAGAGGCGGGGCCTTCTTCCCTAGAGTACTGAGGGGGGGAAAAATCAGCTTTTAAGGATGCTGTCATAAAGATTTTTAAGGTCTCTCTTTCCTTTATTTATCCAGCACATTGTAATGCAAAATACACAAGAGCACATTACTTGATTTTTATTTTTTGACCTTGGGCTTGGAGAGCAAAATACGTTCTTAAAAAACACGTGTCATTATTTATATTGCTAATTATCAGAACTAAATTTTAAAGCTCTAATTTCCTTCTCATTGTGCCTGCTATTTGCTACTTTCATTTCATTCAACTTCTGCAATGAAAATATGCTAATCAGAGTCTGAGACTCACTAATGCAGGGCAGCAAGGTGTAGGTTCAGTAGCTGAGGTGGATGCTGGTTTGGAGGGAGGAAGAGAGAGTGGGATGAGGCAGGAAATCTTTCCATTGCTCTTGGACAGAAAATTTATTTGAATTCAGTTTAAACAAAAACTGTTATCTCTTGAATATTTTCACAGCTGGAAAAGTGTGCACAGGACCTCGGAAGTACCTCTAAAGCTGTTGGTTCATCAATGGCCCAGCTGTTGACATGTGCTGCTCAAGGCAATGAGCACTACACAGGTACTGTTGCTGGAAATTGCTAATGAAAATAAGACACTTTATAAAAGGAGATACCAGGTTGCAGAAGCTGCTGTCTAGCTATGTATATTCAATATAGGTTGGGGCGTCTGTTAATTAAAAAAAAAAAAAAAAAAATGCAATCCCAACCTTTTTTGTGGAGGAGATAGCTCTTCAATGTACAATTAAACGCCATGTGGTTTGGAGATTAGTGTTGTGAGAACCCAGTTAAGCTGAAAATGCTGTGATGTGCGTATTGAATAGTTGAAAACACTTGGGTTTTTGTATGTTCTGTGGTCCGAAACACACCCAAGATGTGTTGGTTAAAACAGTGCACCCCTTACTGCATGTTCTGAATTTACATTTATCATGCAGTTAGCATCTCTAATTCATGCATCAGATTTGCATAGTAAGAGATAAAGCCAGTGGACGATATGGACGCACGATCTTTCCATATGTGATTTTCCGCAGTTATTCCCACTCACCTTTTGTGTGCATTATTTTAGGGACTGAAAAGGCTGTTTCTAAAAGGTATTTACATTCCTGTTTTGGAAATGGATGCATACATTTAAATGGACATCAAATTTTAGTCCTTAAAATTCTCTAAGTAAGTGTTGATGTTAATGCTGCAATGGGATATTTTTAAATATTACTGATAAACGTTATGTCAATTGCTGTTTCGTTTGTTGTAATTGGATCAAGACTACATAGATGTGTCAGTTGCTTTCATTTGAACCAGATAGAATTGGATTAAGATGACACAAATTTTATATAGTCATACAGTAGTCAGTGTTGGATGTCCAATGAAAATTCAGAAGTCTTGATACTTGAAGCTGAAATCTAGTAGCTCTTTTAAAATCAAGCAATAAGATAGCTGTTAGGTTAGAAAATCCTAGCCAGTAATGCATTCCTATGTAGTTGAAAGTCCTCTTCAATATCTGTTTCTGTACTTTCTATCTAATACAAACTTTGGTAATATGAGAGTCTTTTTGTACTTGAACAAATGCTGACGTGGTGGTATATGGATGTTTTGTTGTTTACTGCATAGCACTTGGGTACTGTTAATCCTAATTTTATATTCCACTGGTGGAAGAGTCACTGCAGTTCATATCTGTCCTTCAGTTCATTTGCAAGTTTCCCTTGTTTTGTTTGTTTATTTTTTTTATCGCTGCGGCATGATATGTGAAAGTCCCCCCCATTAATCTCCACGGCTGTTTTATTAGGCATTTCAGGTGCTGACTTGCCTCCTGGAGGACTTTGGCATGATCATTAAAGAACGAGGTTGAAGCCATAAATATTAAAACTCATCTTCCTCATTTTCCCTTTTATTGAGACTGACAGTTGCTGCATCTCAGGCTCAGCAGTGATCAGGACTTTATTGATCTGTGTGCTATGAGAGTCCCTGCCCTGAGGAGGTCAAAGGTTAAATAAATAAATCAGAATAATTAGGGAAGGGGAAGGTGCCACAGAAAGATGAAGCGACTCGCACACAGTCATACAGCAGGTTGGTGGATAATCTGGGATTAGAAGCCAGGGCTCCTGACTCCCATTCCAGTGGGAAGTAAGTAGTAAAGGAAAAAAGAACTCAGAACCTGATGCTTCTAGTGTAGAAAAGAGAGGATTTTTCTGGGGAGAGTTGAGGAGTTATTTGTGGCTTATAAGTAAGGAATAGGCCAGGGCAAAATCTGTACTGCAGGTCACTGAAGAGAGGGATGGAAACTAGAAACAGTGGCAAACTTACCAGTGCATAGAATTAACTCTGCTTTACTTCTGCAATTGTAGTACTGAGCATATTAACATTAATACACTTTTAATTGGCAGCCATGTAATTTGTATTCATTAGGTTGTGAAACTACATCCCAGCTGTTTAAATGTCTAAATATTTATAGATTGGAAAGCACGTGATGTAACAAAGCAGAATGGTGCAGTGAATGGAAACCTTTTTGTAGTATTTTTTGTTGTAGGAATGAGAGAGTTAAGTTCTGTGCTGCAACTGAAATAGATCACCTACTTAAATGGAGCGCATTGTTATGCAGTTCATTGCTGTGTAGACAATGATTTTACCTCTAGTACTCTGGGGGCTCATTTAAAAATCATTTAACAGTTCCAGAGTACTGTGTAGCATTTCAATAAGGGCTGAATTAAAAACAAGATACTACATTCTTCCACTCCTTGCAGGGTCACAGGTCTTGACAACATGGCTGTGAACATACTGAGAGTCTAGGGCCAGGTCTACACTGCGACTTTAAATCGGTTTAATGGCCGATATACCGATTTAACGCTGTATCCGTTCACACGACGTCGTCATTAATATCGAGTTAAACGGCTCCTAATCGATTCGGAACTCCTCCCAACCGAGAGGAGTAGCGCTAAATTCGATAGTGATAACTCGGATTAGGGTTCATGTGACGGAAATCGACGTTATTGGCCTCCGGCGGCATCCCGAGTGCAGCACTGACCGCTCTGGACAGCATTCTGAACTCGGATGCAGCGGGCCAGGTAACAGGAAAGCCCCGCGAACTTTTGAATTACATTTCCTGTTTGCCCAGCGTGGAGCTCTGATCAAGCACGGCTGGCGATGCAGTTTGAAATCGAAAGAGCTCCAGCATAGACCGTACGGGAGATACTAGGTCTGATCGCTGTATGGGGACAAATCTGTTGTATCCAGCTCCGTACTAGACACACGAAATGCCAAGCGTTTGATAAAAAACTCCAGGATACACGCGCTGTGTGAGCAAGCGTAACGGGAACCAGAGACTCAAATGGACGTCATGAAGGGAGGGAGGGGGTACTGAGGACTCCAGCTATCCCACAGTCCACAGCAGTCTCTGAAATTATTGCATTCTGGCTGAGCTCCCAATGTCTGTAGGTCAAACACAGTGCTTGGCGTGGTTCAGGGAACAGCTCCTCAGTTTATTTCCCCACCACCACGTGAAAAAAAAAGGGAAAGATTGCTGTGCTATGGCGTTTGCTCAATGCACTCCGCGAAAAAGGCGCCAAAGGGTTGTCTGCTGCCTTACAAAGGGAGGGGTGAGGCTGTACCCAGCACCACCCGGGGCAGTGTTTTCTGCCATCAGGCACTGTGCTCTCAACACGGAGTGGACCTATGGGATACGCTGAGGAACAGCTACCCACAGTGCACCGCTCCTGAAATCGATGGTAGCTTTGGACCATGGACGCAAACAATCGATTTCGGGATCCCACTGTGGACGCGCTAAACCGATTTTATTAGATCTGTTTTGTAATATCGGTTTAAGCTAATTCGAAATAATCGTGCAGTGTAGACGTACCCTAGGTCAGACAGGCTACATAAGCCAGTTTTCAGAGGTCTGCTATATGACTGTCTGCATGATGAAACTAAGTTATGCTACTGCACTGCTTTCTCCTTGAAATCCTCTGTGTAGCTTTTATACTTGAATTTTAGCTTGTGCCCTATTCAGCTTTGGTGAAAATTTCAAAAGCCTAAGTCCCATTTTCCAAAGAGATTTAGACTCTCAGGGCCCTAAGTCTCCTTGAAAGCCAATAGGATTTAGACTCCTAAGTCTGGGAGGAGGGATAGCTCAGTGGTTTGAGCATTGACCTGCTAAACCCAGGTTTGTGAGTTCAGTCCCTGAGGGGGGCCACTTAGGGATGGGGCAAAATCAGTACTTGGTCCTGCTAGTGAAGGCAGGGGGCTGGACTCAATGACCTTTCACGATCCTTTCCAGTTCTATGAGATATAGGTGTATATCTCCATATATTTAGTCTATTTTGAACTTGTTACCGCTGGTAGCTAAGACTTGTACTTTTTCACTAGCTAAATTGAAAGTAACTTGAAACTGTTAAATTTTTCTTCTCCTCCCTCCATAAAAAAATATCCGTTTGGTGATTTAGAACCACCCTGAAATGAGCTCTTGTGGGTATAATATTGATTTTATGGTTTTGCTATGGGCATTTCTCAAATGTGTTCACCTCTGAAACACTCATTTTAAAATGTTTGCAATGTTCTGTAGAAAGGGGGTCCTTACCTTGCAATTCAGCTGCCATAAAAGAATACACATGGCGCCTTAGAGGATACTAATCGAGTATTTGATTAAATCTGAATTTAGGGGTTGCTGCCAGGGAGACAGCTCAAGCTCTGAAGACTTTGGCTCAGGCAGCAAGAGGCGTTTCAGCATCCACCACTGACCCAATGGCAGCACATGCAATGTTAGATTCTGCAAGGGATGTCATGGAAGGCTCAGCTATGCTTATTCAGGAAGCAAAACAGGCTCTGGTTGCACCTGGGGATGCAGAAAGTCAGCAGAGGTTAGCTCAGGTAAGTTGCAACCTGGGCTAGTGCACCTGTTGTACAAAAAGTGCAGAGAGTGACTTCAGCATGTTTAGCTCAGGACACTAATAATGCAGCCAGTGCTGAAATGTAATATTCCAGGCACCTTTGGGAGACGTGCTGTTAATGTAATTCTCTTTACAAAGGCTTCTTTTTACGAGATGCAGTGATTTGCCTGCTGTACCTTGCTGCATGTGAATAAGGCCTTTAAACCCATGCCTTATTTGGGTAGTATACTCTTGGCTGTGAAATAGAAAAAGTAATTACATTTGATGTTACCAAATGAAGGGTCCTGACTTGACTCACGGTGTTTGTAACACATCCGTCTTTCTAAACAAGTGATGTTTCATCATTACTGGATCTCATCATTGTGTTATCAGAACGAAAGGTCCTTTTTCTGTTGATTGAGAGAGTTTGACTATTTTTAAATCAAAATTTGAGAGACATATTTTTAGTAATAGTGCCTTGAGACCAGAACTGCACAGAAGTTTTTGGGAATCTGGGGAAACATCTGAAACTCAGGCCCTCCATCCTTCCGAAAATATTATCACTATGGGGCACAGCTTGACTTCTGTCCCACGGGGCTGGCCCTGGCTCCATGCCTCAGGTGTTATGACCTGGCATGCAGGGTTGTAACTCCGCTCAGGTTTGTCCCAGCAGTCTCTCCATCGTGGGGGAAGGAGAGGGGGAGGAATTTCAGTCAGTGATGTTGCAACTCAGCATGTGAGATCTCAGTGTCTCCAGGCCAAACCTAAGTGGCACTGCGACCCTGCACACCAGGTTGCAACGCCGTTTGGTTTGGGGCACTCTAAAACGGGGTCCAGGGCAAGCTGCCCCATTTGCTGCTTTCCCCCCAGTCAGCCTTGTGTGAGCAATAATACTTAAAGCTTTTCTGTAACTAACACTTGGTTAGTTGGCTAGTTTCCCCTGTAGATGGGAAAACTGAGGGAGAGCAGTTAAATGACCAGCCTCAGAGGAGGAGTCATTGTTAAACCAGGATTAGGATTTAGACCTTCCAAAACACACTGCCTTTAGCTAGATTTTATTGGGGTACAGGACCTTATTCCTCATTGGAATTTCTCGTTTGTTTTGCCTGTGCCTGTATGTATATTTCCAGGTGGCCAAAGCTGTGTCTCACTCATTAAATAACTGTGTGAATTGTCTGCCTGGACAAAAGGATGTTGATGTGGCCTTGAAGAGCATTGGAGAATCCAGCAAGAAACTGCTTGTTGATTCGGTGAGAAATCTTTGATGTTAAATGGTGTTTCAGAAGTAAATGTCTGGCCTGGGTTCCTCACAATTTAAATTCTTGAATAGCGAATATACTCTAGATTACAAGTCAGTCTTGTTTAATAGCCATTTTTTATTCTGAACTGCTTTTCTGTTGATTTTGGGGAAGTCTCCATGTTTGTGACTTGTAAAGATTGCTAACCCTACCTAGCTTAACATTCACTCCTTTGTTGTAGTCTCAGCAGAGGGACCAATATTTGAATGGATGTGGACACTTGAAACATACAATCTGTTTTCTTCCTAGAAGTGATCCGTTTAAGTCAGCGTAAGGACCATGATCCCTGCCACGTGGGGATATTCCCTTCTGATGCTTTGTATCAAAATGTCACTATTTTTCTGTTGCATCCCTTCTAAAAATCTGTGGTGAATCTGTGTAAATAAAATTACAAGTCATGTCCCGATTTCCCACCCTGAATGTCACTAATAGCTGGCAAAAGTTGTAACTTGCCCGAGGCATATGGGTGTTCTGTAGTTTGGTCAAGTTTACTCTTCCATTACTAGTTCCACCTATTCCACAGATGAATGGAGGATTGAACATTCAGGCACAATCAGTCAAGTACTTCCATGAACGCAATAGTCAATTCAGGCCTCAGACACAATTAGGAGCCATTTAATACTAACACAGTTACTGTAATTTTCAGTGCTGTAGCTGTGTTGGTCCCAGGATATTACAGAGACAAGGTGGGAGAGGTAATATCTTTTATTGGCTCAACTTCTGTTGGTAAAAGAAAGAAGCTTCTTAGCTTACACAGCGCTCAACTTCAGTTCAGTTACTGTAAATCTGTTCTGTGAAGCTTATTTTGGGGAGTGGATAATGCCTTGGAATACCGGAGCCTCCAAAGTTTGTGCCTAGTTTACAGCTGCCAGTATTTTAGAATGAAAGGACAAATCAAAGTATTTCCATGTCGCCTCTGAGATGGGGATCAATTTCTTGACCCTAACCCGCCAATATTTAAAGCAGAAATGGATTTGAGCCCCCAAAATCAGAACTGGTTTTATATATTGAACAATCCTGAAGTTTTAGGGGCTGCTGGGATCTGAGAGTAACACTGACCGAGGGGGTCTGTTCCCTTCTGTGACTGAGCCTGAAGATAGCTGCTATTCCTCCTGGCTAATGGACTGCTGGCTTTGAGCTCAACTGGCAGAGTCCTGCACTTTGGAGCAAGACATTTAGAGTTTAGTACCTACAGTCTGCCCAGCCAGCAGAATGGTCGTTACACAGGATTCAAGCCCGTTTCTGAAATAAAAGAAATCCTAACACTCCAGGTACTGGTTGTCAAACTAGACGATCACAGTGGTCCCTTTTGGCCATGGAATCTAAGCAGAGCATTGTCAAGTTCAAAGATCACACTTCCATTACTTTAATGTTTTGAATTATGTTGAACTGCGTAATTAAGGGCTAGTCTATATGGTTGGTCTCTGTGGTCACTAAGACACATATCGTCTTCTTCTCTTGAAGCTGCCTCCAAGTTCTAAATCTTTCCAAGAAGCCCAAAGTGAATTGAACCAGGCTGCAGCTGACCTGAACCAGTCGGCAGGGGAAGTGGTTCATGCTACCCGGGGCCAAAGCGGAGAGTTGGCTGCAGCCTCTGGAAAGTTCAGTGATGACTTCGATGAGTTCCTTGATGCTGGTATTGAAATGGCTGGTCAAGCACAAGTGAGTTTTGGTGACTGTAGTCGGTAACTGTATTACACTGTGCATATAGGGATATTAAACTGTGCTAGTCTAAACCTATATGGAGGCAGTGGATGTTACGGAAGAGTCAGATCTACCATTCAAAAGTGACAAGAGCATGGTGGGGTTTGCATATTGTGCAAGATAGATGGGTGTATCTGTTCCTGGTGCTTGTTGAAACTATGATTTCATGCTCATCCATGTAGTGTGAGCCTTGTGGTAATTGATTTGTGATCTGTATAGCTGAAGATAGAGTAATCCATTGCCTTTTCCAGTGGTCAGAAGCTTTGTAAAGGACCATTTTCTATTTTGGTGCAATTACCCAGGAGTGTAATTGGAGTTTAAGTTAGTTACACTTCAGCAGCTCTAGAGCTTGAATGCCCAATGCCCCAAATCATCAGAGTATGAAGAGGACTCAGCACACAGTAAAACCTCTGTAAACTGAACTTGGCATTTCCCATTCAATGTGACACCAGAGCATACACTTTATATCACATCCATGGATCTGTTGACGACTGGAACCAACCTGTAGAGAAGGTTGGTAAAGTGCAACATGTGTGACAGCATTGTGTAGTTTTGCAAAGTGGAAGCCCAGGGATTGAATGGACATGGAAACAAAGGAATTCTTTCACTTTTGTTCCTCCAGTCCAGAAATGTAGTTTAAGGGACACTAGGTCAGCACAATACCCAAAGTGTGACTTTAATAAATTTAGTGGGGTGTAGAATGAGTCAACTTGCCCTGCTACCACCTTGGTTTTTACCTATTCTGCAGCTAACTGGTTGAATTGCAAGCTCCAAGCTACAAATTAGTGTTCGTCAACATCAATATATTTAGTGTCCCTTAAACCTAATGCTTTTTGTGGCTAGAGCTGGGCTATTATAGCAAAAGCAACCCTGAATATTCTTGCAAACAAAATGCGTCAATTTCTGCTGTGCTGGTGCTGGTCAGCTCTTAATCACTTACTCACAAACACTAGAGTGGGAGGCCTTTAGTCACAAGGCTGTTCACTGATGTTAAAAATGTAAATTTTAGTGCAAATGCCTATTTGCAAGAGATTTTCTACCAGCAATGATCTTGTGGCTCTTTGGAAAGATTCGTCTCAATCACACAATATCCATGAATAACTGATTGTTTTCATCTAACGTATGAACAAAAAAGGATGCTTTCTGTCTGTAGTCATTCAATCTGAACAGAAACAGTGACCTGTCATGTGGGGCAAATATAGTAAATACAGAAAGCAGTTCACATATATAGACTCAAACCCAGATCACAAAAACTAAGTAAAATACAACCTGTTTGCAAATATTTCTAACACAAAAAGGCTAATTTTATTGCATAAATCATTGACAAAGAAGTCTAACTACTGCTGTTTGTCGCATACTGTAATTCTACAATACTATTTTCTAACTTCAGGTGTATAAAATTATTTCTTAATCATTCCCTGAAAATAATGTCATGTGATGTCAGATTCAAATTATTTATCAAATAAAGCTACATGGGAGATTTAGTTTTCCAGAAACTATTACTTCTTCATATAGAACACCCCTACAATTAAATGTCTGTAAAGGTCTCTTTGAAGAATTTCTGTGTGCTTAAACCATTAATCTAGTAAAGGTGTAAGTAAGAGTGCTTGTAAATGACACCAAAGGTGCTGGAATATGGTTGGTACCCATTGGCCAAACAATGTGGGTCAGTTGTGCCAGGCAGAGACATACAAGAGACTTGACAACAAAAGCATTGTTCAGCAAGTAGTTAAATTTCCTTCCACTTCTCTGTGAATGCTCTTACTGTTGGAAATCAAGTTCCTTGTATATGGGTTTCTTTTTCTGCTGTATGAATGGAGCTAGAGGCACCTGTCTGAGCAAGCAGAGGCGATGCTCAGTGGCCCTATCTGGAATGTCGTCCTATGCATGTCATTGGTTTTAGATGGATAATTCAGTTGAATTCCAAAATCCAGTGCTTAAAGTTTTAGCTGTCTCTCTAGCTGATGCAAACTGTGTCCGAAATGTTATGCTGCTGTGGTTTTCCAGACTAAAGAGGACCAGATTCAAGTAATAGGGAACCTCAAGAATATTTCTATGGCCTCCAGCAAGCTCCTATTGGCTGCCAAGTCTCTCTCGGTTGACCCTGGAGCTCCTAATGCCAAGAACCTCCTAGCTGCAGCTGCAAGGTACAGGCATATTACCTGATTTCATTTTCCTAAGAGAATATTTAACTGTTTTCCTTTGCAATCTGTATTATTTGTTAGCTTATCCTTCTGGTACTCTTGGTTAGCCATATAGGATGTTCCATGCTTTAGCTTATTTCGTGAAACTGAAATCAGACGATGCTTGTTTACACTGGATTGGTGTAAATCAGGATAGCTCTGTAGAAGTCAGAGCCAGGCTGACTTACAGCAGATGAAGATCTGGTCTGTTTTTTTAAGAAGACTATTTCTAATACTTGTTCTTTGTCCATCCCTCTACCTCCTTCCCTGCTCTCACATATGCAGATGCTGAAGATGTTGCTATATGCCTGCTGCTGGCATGTCTTTCAAAGAAAACTCTTACTAAGTAGTGTCCTTGCATATGTGGGTGCGGGGAGAGATTTAACTTTAATTTTTTGTCTAGGAACCAGTTTTTTATTTTTGAAGTTTTCACCTCATTTGGGGGTTGCTGCTGATCCCACCTTTTAAATGTTCACTCCTACTCTCCAATAAAGGAGATGGAATGTGTAGACCTTTTGCAAGCCTGCTGTCAGAGCTGCCCAAAAATCTGGTTAGCGGTCTGCTGCAGTACCACTGTCCAGTGCTCTCACCATGTTATCTTCTTTTCCCCAGTCACTTTTATCAAATGAAGTGCACACCATACATTTAGATGACTTAACTTACTCTGGATGCCTCTACATGGTCAGTGGGAGAGCACTCTTATGTAACCCTTGCCTGCAAGGAAATCGAGAGGAGGGGAAAACACCTGGCACTGTAATTTCATGTTGCAGAAGTTGGTGACTTTGTTGCAACTCACAGCATAATGAGAAGAATTCTGTTAATACGTATCTGGAATGTAAATCCCTTTCACTGCCACTGGAATCTCTGCATTTATCTTCATGACATTACATAGGAGTTTGGTTCCCTGAATTTAAGTTGCACAGGAACTCTGCATAATCCATTACAGAAATTGAGAGTGTAATAGACTCTGTATAGTCTATTCTGAGTGAAATCTCTGCCCTCTCCTTACCATCCATGTTTTGATCAGAGAACACAAGTAGTAAAAGTTGTGCAACTGGCTGTCTTTCACTTTCTTAAAGCATTTTCATGGTTTTGGGAGTTTTTTGAAGTCATTTGAAAAATTTCCAGACCTGGATAAGTTATTTATACTTTGGATTGCTGAAAGTGGGGGATGTGGAAATGAAACTAGTCTTTAGAAGGGGAATATTAAGGGATTGGGAAGAAACTGGTATTTTGAAATCTAGACATTAAACAAAAGTGATTTCCAAGGTGAAGCTTGGACTCCATTTGTGAGTATCATGTTCCATTCACACCAGTAAAGAATGTATTGGGAAATAAGTGAAAAAGTGTCCATAGACAAATGAATAGAGCTATTTTTGTAGGTCATGAGATAAAAATTGCTGAGCCTCAAGATGAATGTGCTGTGTTAGCGGATACTTTCGTCACAGTGCCCAAGTTCCATAGACTGCTGCTTTTGACATGCAGCCCGTGTGTAATAAGAAGGGGGTGAGAATGATCAGCAACTCCAGTTGTCTGACTGGACCTGTTCTGCGGTGCTAATATACATACTTTGTGCTACGCTTTGTTCACCAGACTGACACTACTCATGGTGCAGTGCCACTCATTGGTTCTCAACTTGTGATCTGTGTACTGTGGGTGGCTCAGGGAAACCTGGCTCATAAGGTGGTGCAGGATCTCCTCTTTGGATCAAAATTGCTAAACTGCTTTAAAACAATTTGTTTTCCTCTCATTATCCATTTAAGCAGTTGCTGCATTTCCACTGGGCTGTTATACAGTTTTGGCTAAGAGTGTGGCATTGTACATATTGCTCTGTCTATGACAACGTGGTCCAGAGTATTAAATTGAGTTACTGCTACCCATCTGTGAGCACTGAATTTAAGAAATCCTCGTTAAAGAAAACTTTGTACACATATATCACTTGTGTTGTAGCAGATGGCAGCCATTGTATGTTTCCACATAGTGTTAAGCATCACCATTATTGTGGAAATCTTTGCTGTGTATAGCTACTGTACAAAACAAAGCGTTGCTCCTTGAATGGTGTGAGCCATGTTATGAAATCTGTTCAAGGGCTGATGACACATTCACTAGTTTCTATACTAAGTCTCAAACACAGGACAAAATAAAACTGGAAAAATGCAAAATACATGTGACTGTCAGACTCGGGATAGCTCTAAAACATAAAATTCCTTAGCTTACAATCGTACTAACCGCTCTCTCTCTCTCTGATATTCACAAAGCCATTCTTTAGTCCATCTATGCTAGTTTTCCTCTACAGTTTCCAATGGTGGGTACAATTGTGCTAGTTTTGCACATGTATCACGTCATGTCTGAGTACCAGAAGAAAGCAGTGGAGACACATGTACATATTTGTATGTCTCACAGACAAAAACTGTGTTAAATGAATATTCACGTTGAAAAAAAACATAATGGAACAAACCAGGGCATTTGCTGACATCCTATTTTTCATTCTGCTTGTGTCTTAGACCCTCCCACTCTCCCTACCCCTGTGTCTGCAGCACCTTTTCAGTTGAATTTTCATGTTCCACAGGGAATTAACTTTGAAGGCACAAGGCAATGCTAACCAATGAGATGTCTAGGATAGGTTCATATGATTTAAAATACTTTTAATTGCATCTGATGTCATCTGCATGATCAGGTATTGTTAGCAGCATTCTTGATCTTTAATAAAAAAGATGGTTTTCAAAACACAAATTTTTATTAGGGTCTATAATGCTGAGAGTTTGATCAACAAGCAACCAAACACAACATCCTCTGAAGTACACTCTGTCTATACCAGGGCTTGTATGGCATTTGAAATTGTTGAAAAATTTAGTTCCATCCACATTTGGTTATACAGAGTGGTAGTCAGGTTAGGGCCCATGCCATAGACTTACCCATGGGATTTCTGGGCAACACAGTTGCTAAAGTTCTGGGGGGGGTTTAGGGGAGGAGTGTTGGGTTGTTGTTTTGTTTTTGTTTTTTTAATAATTTTTGTTGTACCCTGAACACAAAAGTGCTACAGCCTGGCCTGCTAGGAAGTGGGTTTCAGGTGCTGCTGTTTTCTGCTGTTTCCAAGCATAGTGGTTGTGTGGCCAATCTTAAAATTGCACCATAACATTAGATCCAGAATAAAATAAACTGTCAAATAACTTACATTTATTATGCATCAAATTCCCTTTATGAACCAAAACTGTGCAAACGTCCTAGAAACTTGCCATCATGACAGAAAGATCCCACCTTGTTGCTTGTGTGCTAAGTGACAAACGATTTTGGGCAGAGGACTTATGTTTGAGGTGAGGGTTGCTGTCGATCAATTTCACTTGGTGCCTCTTTCATTCTGTTTTTCTCAGCAGGGGTTAATATTATGTTCTCTCCACCAAATACGGTATAGCTCACTTACTTCACAAGCACCAGTGGTGAGAGAAGTGGATAGAACATTTGGGCTTGAAACTGCTTTTCATGGTGTACAGATGAATAAGACAAAATTGGAAATAATGGAAGTTGGTCAGTTTTCAAAATATCATCTTTTTTTCCCCCCCTCCTCAGAGCTGTGACGGAGAGTATTAACCAGCTCATCACTCTGTGTACCCAGCAAGCTCCAGGGCAGAAGGAATGTGACAATGCTCTCAGAGAACTGGAGGTATTCTCAAGCTTGTGGTCTCATGGGGTGAACCTTCCTGTGATGAAGATGTCAGTTGGGCTTCACATTTTCTTTTCCCTGTTTGAATAGCTGCTGTGTCATTGTCTCTCCACTTGATATCTGTGGCAGAATTTTTTTCCCTCTTGTTGTGTATGAGATATGCAAAGAGCTTTCTAATGGAGACAAACTTAGCACAACTTCTACCTGAGTTGGCGAAAGGGAGTTTACATTTTACCCCACATGACAGAGCAGTTGTATATGGAACTATAAAGATACCAGTCTCCACTGCAGTAAGTTGGAGGGTGCACACATAAGAGTCACTTTCAGAGGACACAGGGAAAAAGGTTTACACTAAGAAATCTTTCACTAAGATGGCTGATGGTGCACTGAAGGAAGCCGCGACATCTTAGCTTTTCTGCTGTGACTCTGTGTAATTGGAAATCCATGATTCTGAAAGTCACATCTATCTAAGAAAAGTTGATCAAGGATTACTCCAGGATTTTTGTATTCCTCTAGACTTCTAATTCCTCATGTTTTCTTTATCTCAGTCTAGCTGAATGTCTTTCAACACTGTGTGATCTAGTACACGCTCTCTATTGTGTTCTGCTACATGAGTGTTGTGACAATAGCTCTGTAAATTGACTGTGTAGTGGATAGCTAGTTGGCTCTTGTTGAAAGGCCAAGTACCTATGTTAATATATCAAACCAATCAGCACCTGCTCCAAAATGCTAGACAATAGTGTCTTAACACCAATTTAGCTTAGCTTAAGTTACTCAAGCGGCTTATGTCAACCTAACTATGTCAGTGTTCACACTACAGCCTTGCTCCCACCGATGTAAGTGCCCTACTACACCGACAAAATAACTCTACCTGCACAAGAGGCATAGGGCTTATGTTGCTGTAGTTAGGGTGACTCTCTGTGTGTAGTTCTGAGGAAGGATGTTAATATTGCAGAGTTTATGGAGGAAGTCAGTTGTGTCTGGAAGGAAGCTGGCCCTTTGTGTGGTGAGTGGTTTGAGGATGGTTTCTGTGAATCCCAGTATTCCTTCAGTAAGAGTGCCATGGGCAGATAGGATGGGATTGCAAGGTTTTCTTGGTTGTGTATGTTGGGACACATGTGGAAGATCCCTGGGTGGGTTTGTAGGGGATGAGTTTGTAGAGTTTCTCTTGAAGTTGTTTGGGGAAAGATTTGATGATGTCTTTAAATTCCTAGGTGAGTTGTGGTTTGCAGTGTGGGGTGGATCTTTGAGTTCTTTATAGTAGGTAGTCTAAGAGAGTTGGCCTTGTGAACTTAGTCATCACAGTCCAATAAAAGATATTACTTCACCCACCCGGTCTCTCTAATATCCTGGTACCAACAAGGCAGAAACTACACTGCATACTACATTGTCCCTACACATGCACACACTATTTTTGTAGTGATTCAAGACAAAAAATGAAAAGGCCATGGGAGGTGAAAAGTGTTTTCTCTTCATACTTTAAGACTTCCCTCAGCATGACATTGGCTTTCCTCATGCAGAGCTGATGTGATCAGCACTGTGATGTGGCTTTCTTGCTGTGTTTGTAATGCTTGTTACTTCCTAACTGTGTTGAGTCTTTTAGGGTACTTTGTCTGCATTTTTCCATCATTACTTCTTCTGGCCAAAGGAACAAATAAATTAGTTAGGTACCTTAGATGCCACCAGTTCTGTTAGAAGCAAAGGCTTCTTAAATGATTATATTCCAGAGGTCGTGATCCCTAAAGCCAAATGGTTTAGGATCTTGTAAGGAAAGGAGGTATGAGTGGGATGATACTGATACTCAAAACCAAATCTGGCCCTAATGAAAGTGAGTACAACACAGTGTAGTCACGTTTGGCTCTCAGTTTGTTACCGTGTACTTATAGAAATTGTTTCAAGCTACAGCGTGGGACTTTGCCACAGTTCAGAGCTATTGCCAGGAGAAAGACCCTCAGTTTTCATCTGTGGATGTGCCTTGTTCAGTGGGGCAAAGAGAATGAGTCTCTATATCAGAAATGTTATGGTGCTGTGCTTTGTTTCTTCTGTTTATTAATTATTTTATTGAGCAAAGGTATATTAACAGAGTGAATGGGAAATCTCAAATCCAATGATTTTGTGTATTTTGGGTTGGTAACAAGCATCAAAATGCTTTGCTTTCTGTTGTGGGGGACGGGGGAGAGAAGGATGTCACAATGATGAATTCAAGCTGAAATCCAGCCAATGCTAAGTGTGTTATAGTAGGTGTGGGAGTGGAGATATGGAGCTGTCACACTTTTAATAACAGTAACCGTTTCAGTGAACATTTGTAAGAACTCTCAGCAATAATAGTCCAAGGACATTGCCCTGGCATTTTGCCACTATACAAAACACTTTTTTCTTCTGCTTTTAAATTTCAAATCACCTGTATACAGTACAGTTGTGCTTAAAGTCAACTTTTCTCCTTGATTTACTGCATGACCAGTGTATGGAAATATCTGTGAAGAGTGTTATTTTTAATAACACAGGCCAAGGAGAAAGTCAGTGGAAAAACTTATAGGCTGATTACACAGCTCTTCCTTGATTCTTTGATCCCGAAGGAGGAGTGGAGAGAGATGGGATTTAACTGGAGGAAAAAGCAATAATAGAGCAGAAGCAGATTAAGCACAGGTCTCAGAGCTGCCACCACCCAGGTTGATGTCACGGGCAAGCTCTGATCAGAGTCCCAGGACACAAATAGCAAGTATTAGCAGAGCTTTGGATGAAAGCTTTCACAGTGCTTGCTCTCTTGCTATCCTGGTCTTTGGCCATTACTGTTAATTGTCCATTTCTGTGAGACTTGATCATATTAATATAGAAGTCAAACTAGAAATGGGATTGACTGCCTGTAGCTTCTTCCATATAAAGTGAAACCAAGTTGAGAAGAGCAGGTGACATCTGTCCAGAGACCTGTAAGGAGCAGAAGCCTGCTGGGAGGGAATCCTCAGCTAGGAGAGCTGCCAGGGACTGTGAGCCTGGTGGGAGAGCTATTAGCAAAGGGAAGCTCTGATGAACGGCTGGAAAGACTTGACCTAGAGCAAAAGCTAGGTAGATGCTGAAGCCAGTTACCAACTGAAATGGCTAGTTTTGTCTGAGTAAGGCTGGGTGGAAGATTTGTGGTGTTTTGAACTTTGTTAATTAACCAGACTCTTGAAAAGGAGACTGTTAGTGGGAAAACCCCTGCAGTGTGAAGTCAGATGAACTTGGGTAGAAGAGGAAACAGAGGAAGCAGCGGGGTCTGAAACCAGACCTGGGTAAACCTATAAGAAGCTTACAGGAGTGCCCATTAACTTTGGGGAAAGTCAGCATCAATATGTTACCCACTTCACTTTTATTATGGTTAATCTATAAGGGTCTTTCCCCATCACCTGCCTTTTTCCCTACCTCATTCACCAATTTCTCCTACTAGCCTCCTCTGGGCTCCTTATACTAACGGGGAAGTATAGCTTTACTAGAACTCTAGTGTTTCATCAGTGACTTGTTTAACTCTCCCAGGGCAGATGGATGTGGCAAGTCACTCCTAGCACTTCAGGATAAGGAACAGACAGGAGAGTTTTTAGCATCAGCAGTTGCATTTTAACTGTCTATCTGCTGTTCTGTTTTTTCACTCCTTCCTGTCATCTGTCCAGGGAGACTTACAGCTCGTGTCTCTGGAGCAGTGAAAATGTGGATAGAATATGATTTGCTCCCTGCTACTCAGTAAATTGCTACGGAGGGGTGGAGCAGGGTACTGAAGTACTCTAGGGAATAGAGAAAAAGAGGGGCAGGAAGCAACAGCAGAACTGATCTCTTGTTAACATTGCCTTTTTCATACAGTAGGATAACTGGCAGTAAAGCACTTGAAGGAAATGATCTTGACCATAACTTTTAGGCTGTTACAAGACAACAGACAAAGCATGGCTCAACTTCAAAAAATTGCTTTAGAGTTAAAAGTTCAGCTCTGATAAAGATGTAACATTTAAATTCTTGCCCAGATTTCCTTCGCTGAAAAAAATCACGCAGCAAATCTTTCAGCTGTAGCCCCTTACTAACTTCCTATACTTCCTGATTTCACTCATGTTGGAAAGACCATAAGAATAGCTCATCGGGCTGTTATTCAGCTTCCATTCTTGACTGTAAGCATGAAAATCAGCTTTAAAAAAGCAATTTAAGCAAGAGAGGAGACTCGCCTGTTGGATTTTTTTTTATGTTGTGAGAATTTTTTTATCCAAATATATCAATTCCTCTTTACAATGTATGAAGTAGCTTCTCCCTTGGATAAGGCTGTACAGTACTGTCAAGGTCTGGGTTCACCCCAGGAGAAGGGCAACTCTTACTTCATTCTACTTGTAACAAGTATTTTCAAACATTTGTCAGAGGGAATGGTGCTGGGAGGATCTGTTGGCGGGGGGTGGAAAATGCAAGCAGATGGTGCACTTACATTTAGCCAGGTGTCTGTCTGTGTCTCTGAGCAGCAGGTAACAAGAGGTGGCAGCTTCTCGAATCAATTTTTTTATTCCCAGGAAGTCTCTGAGTTCAAAAGGAGGGGGTTGCCAGTTTGTGATATCGTGACACAGAGGAAAGTTTACAAATAGTCAGCTACTAAAATATCTACATACTGAAGTGTCTAGGAATCATGTTCTTTGCCTGGGGATAAAGAAACTAGGATGTGCAGATGTGTCCACTGGTTTAATTACTGTGGTGGTGTATTTGTCTGGCTCAGATCCATGTTATAGCTACTGTAGTAACTGAAGCTGCTCTCCTTTCTTTCAGACAGTTAAAGGAATGCTGGATAACCCCAATGAACCTGTCAGCGATCTCTCGTATTTTGATTGTATTGAAGGTGTTATGGAAAACTCCAAGGTAAATCTGTTCTACTTCTGTGTGTATGCGTTAAACAATTTCTAATCAATGGAAGGGTTTGCAGGCTAATAAAATACATTGGAAAAAGAACGTCTGCTTCAGTCTGCTTCTGGGAAAAATTCTTGTGCTCTAACCTTATCAAATTCCCTGGTAAAACTCCGTTTGAGACTCTTGTGAGCAATCTTTATGCTTCTGTTTGGATTGTTTGTTTATCTGAAGACCTATCGTGCTGACGGCATTTAGTATCATGTGATGGCCTTGTGATATTGTCTGAGACCTAACTCACTAACAATCCAAATACTTCAGGATACCAGCAAGTACTGTAAAATCTGGATTATTTTTAGCTATTTTGTGTCCTGTGTCTAAACCAGAAAAAATCATAATCTGTGGGAACCACCTTTTTTAGTTTTAAAGCTTCATTTACCCCCACCCCATTCCCAACCCCAAAAAAGCTTATGTTAATTGACTAGCTTTGCCTATTGAAATAAACCTTTGTTCGAACTGCGATTCAAACTAAAATTAGTTTTTCACTGTGTCTACTCTATAGTGGTTCAGCAATTCTGTAAGTGTTATAAGTTACCACATCGCCGCAAAAAAATTTTTTAGAGTGAAAATCTTACTATATTCTTGAAATCCTCCCCTGAAAGTTCTAGTACATCTTCATTTTGACCTTTTCAGTGTATGATGCATTGGAATAATCCCAAAGTCTTCATAATTAAAAAAAAAAAAAAAGGCTGCCTAATGCCCTGGAGCATGGAATTCGTTTGCTTTGCTGCTATACTAAAGACATTGCAAGCTAAAAAAAAACAAGCAAGATAGGCTTCAGTGAGACAAACCCTAAAATTTTACAGGCATTCCGATATTGGGACGTTTCCTATATGCCGAGCTGCAAGTACTTTTTCCACTAAGTTTCAGCAAGTGTTTGGGGGCAGACAAAGTGGCTATGCTGAGTAGTTGCCTGTGCTCCTGTGTGCAGTCCAGGAAAGCTTGGAAAACACTGCCATGTAGAGTGAAGTATATTGGGGGAATAATTTACCCTATTTTCAATTGTTAAGGTCCTTGGAGAGTCAATGGCAGGCATTTCCCAGAATGCCAAGACTGGGGATCTGCTCGTCTTTGGAGAATGTGTTGGAGTTGCTTCCAAGGCACTTTGTGGTCTCACAGAGGCTGCAGCCCAGGTAACTACTTGTTTATGAAGCCTGTAAAACAAATATGAATCCATTTCTATATTGCTGTATCGTGGGTGTGAGAGAGAGAGAATATTTGAACTTTCATTCCTGTTGTCCAAAGAATCAGAATATTTGCATTGTTCAATGTTTTTCATCTTGGAAGAGTGGGACAGACATTAACTAATACGGCATCACAGTATACTTGTGAGGTGAGGGAAGCAATATTATGCCTGTTTTGTATGGAGGGAGAATGCGGCAGGGAAGTTAAATGAGTTTCCCAAGGTTATAGAGGAAGTAAGTGTCAGTGCCATGTCATGAATGTTTGTTTGTACCTCCCAGTTCTATACATAGTCCCCAAGATCTTGCCCCTTCAGAACTAATTTAGTAGAAGGAAGCACAGGCAAGCCTGAGTTATTTTGAAGCTGGGTAATTTTAGCTTTTTGCCTTAAGATAATCACAAAAAAATTGTTCTGGGGGTCATTTCTAAGAAGCAGCCCATGTCTTCAGACTATACATAATCTCATTCCCTTTTGTCACAGGAAAAGAGATTATGGTAAATGTATGTTTTAGACTCATTACAACTCTCTGGATATTTTCTCAGTATCTAAGAAGCTTAAAATGTTGCAACATTCAGAGGTGGTATTAATGTTGTTGGATCAGTCTGCCAAAATCGCATACTTCAAACCAGCAAGTTATTGAGCTGCTCCCCCTGGTGACCAAAAGCTATATTGCCTTCTCAGTGGAGGAGCCAACTATGAGGGACCATCCCATGCAGCTGCAAATTGCTCTACCGTCCCCCCTTCCCCTCCCAAAATGCAATTAATCCATAACTGTGGGCTTCCTGGGCCCCACAGTTAGTCCTGGGTTGCTTTATTCGGGGAGGGGACATTTTACTATCTGTAAGGGAAATCCAAAAGAAACCTCCGAACATAGCTTTGACTATATAAATAAATCCTGATCTCTGTGGTGAGAAGGGTAGAACCATTGCTTAAATAAAAACTGAGATTAGCTCTGACCATTATGTGTCCTTACCTGGGGTGTGGCCTGAAGCTGCAGGTTTCCTGGGCCCTACGGTCAGCTCTAGAAACAAAGCATCTCTTTTGTGTCATGACTAAAACATGTAACTTTACACTTTGTTGTACACTGAAGAGGATAGTTTTTTCTTCAAGGTGTGAAAAGGTGATCTGTGGGCAACTGTAGTCTTTAGTTTTCTATTCATACTTGACCAAAATACTGGGCCCCTCAAAATCTGGCTGCTCTGGGTGGATGAAAGTTGTCTTGAACAGTCAGCATCAGAGGTCTTACCTGGCTACCCTAGGGATAAAACAGTTCAATGCCTATTGGATAATGAATATCTTTACCCTTTGGATTTTGCTGAGCAGTTTTGTTTAGGCTAATGAGATTTCACAAATCATATTACAAAGACACCGGCTTTTATATCCTCCTACAGACTTGCTGCTAGACATTTATTAATAGCAGCTTTGCTATACGACTTCTAACTACAGCCTGACCACCCTGGTCAATAAACATTTGGCTGGCTTTTTAAACAGCTAGAATGGGTTTAGCGTAATCTTTGCATTTGCTTTTTATTTCTTGCTCCCTTTCTAGGCCGCTTACCTGGTTGGCATCTCAGATCCCAACAGTCAGGCTGGTCACCAGGGGCTTGTCGATCCTATCCAGTTTGCCAGGGCCAATCAGGCAATCCAGATGGCGTGTCAGAATCTGGTGGATCCAGCGAGTAGCCCATCACAGGTAACTCTTTCCAGAGGATTGTAATGAGACTTTTTCTGAGTTTTATTAGGAGCCATCTGTTTGCTTTATATTGATGGATGGTGAGGGGAAATACTCAGTTTGTGAACATAGAAAGGGTTTGAATCACTGTTTGTTCAGAATTAGAATGTCATTACTACCTCGTTCCTTTGCCTGGTTCTTCACCTTTGTGCCATCTGTTTTTTCAGGTTTTATCAGCTGCCACAATAGTGGCCAAGCATACTTCTGCTTTGTGTAACGCTTGTCGTATTGCTTCATCGAAGACAGCCAACCCCATTGCCAAGAGACATTTTGTGCAGTCTGCTAAGGAGGTCGCAAACAGCACCGCCAATCTGGTGAAAACTATCAAGGTACATGTTCTCTTTCGTTGTGCTTTCATTTCTCCTTTGCTCTACTGAAACAGAAGATCTGGTTAACAGTATCTTCTTTCTCTTTGCAGTACACTTTTTGAAATATTGTCATTCATTAGGAGCCCTCATCATGGACCAAAACCCCATTATGCTAGGTACTGTACAGATACACCTTGTGTAAACTGGAAAGCTGTAACACTTTAACTGTACTGGTATAGTTCAAGTGGCACAAGCCTCCTTAGTGTGGATGCAGTTATAAAGAAGCTGTATAAATAGTTATGAATCACTCTGCTGGCATAAAGGGGCTTTATACCATAGAGCTATTCCCATATGGGAAGGGATATCAGCTATACTGCTATCACGCACGCGCGCACACACACTGTTAAAAAGATTATTACAGTTGCAAAGTCAAGCACTCAAAATGCAATCTGTGCAACTTTAATTTGACCCCTTGTGCATATGCATTGATACAGTCTTTAATTACATGATCACATACCATTTTTTCCACAGGACTCCTGCCTCGTTGAGTACATATAATGGATGGTGCTCACTTAATGAGCAGCTGTTCGATATTGTTTTATCCTCCCCATTCAGTGTGTGGCCCGTGTTTTATTTACTGTACATTATTAAACTGCTGCTTTGAAGATAGAATCATTAATGTGTTCTGGGGCTTTTCTGCAGTGCTCATCGCTATAATATCTGAGTGCTTCACACTCAGATGACATAAATTTATCTTCACAACACCCAGCTAATAAAGCAGGTTTCCTACAGACAACAGCTTCCTTTGTTTCACAGCCATGATAGATCCTCAGAGCAGGTCCATCCTGTGCACAGGCAGAAGACTAGAAAAAATTGTACGTGATTGTGGAATTAAAGATTGTATCTTGATGTATAAGCACAAGGGAGACTAATTAAGATTGCACAGGCAAGAGCCTTAATTCCTGCAGCTCTTAACTTTTGAGTGCTTGCCTTCGTAACCTTAACAAAATGTTCTTTTAACATAGTTTTTGTATGTGTAATTCCCTAGGTTTTTGGGCTGTTTTTTTAAATGAGAGAACAGGATGGACTTGGTATAAGGTTGGAAAGTTTCATCCCAAACAGTTAAAGTTTGGCAAAGTTATAAGCAACTAAAATCAAGGTTATCTAATGGGAAGTGTTGGGCAACCTTAATAAGAGGAGAGACTAGATTCATAGATTTTTAAGGCCAGAAAGGACCCTTGTGATCATTTAGTCTGACATTCTGTATAGCGCAGGCCATAGAACTTCCCCAAAATAATTCCTAGAGCATATCAGCTATGCTTATAGGCATGTGTACACTTGAGCTTGTACTTGTATATTGGTAAAACATCATACACAAGTGGCATAGTAACACAGGTACAACTTTCAAGTGTAGACCAGACCTAAATGTTCTTGCTGCATATGAAACAAGTGACCTCTGCAACTCTCACTGTTAGTTGTCTGGAATCCAGGGTTTGAGGTGGGTGAGACTCTCTCAGGGGCTCTGCTTGTGTATCAGAAATAACACTCAGAATTGAGAGACACTAGCTTGTTTCAGAGTTGAAATATACAAGTTAAAATAATATTTAACTTTTGTTAAATGTTAACCATTTGTTTTTTAAATACCTCCCTGAGTTCCCATAGGAAGCGGTTTCTCTTCTTGTGAGAAGGAGTAAAGCTTGTGAGAAACCTGGGAATCATGAATCTGAATCTTTCAGTAAGCCATTAGGTGGCCTGCTGCTAAAATTCTTGTAAAACAACTATATTCAGAGGACTTGATTTTATTATGATTTTACACTGAAGCTGTTTTCATGTTGAGCTATTTCCTGTGAGATTATGAAGGAGATGAGTTCACTTATGTGAAAATGAGTCAATAACAGCGATGAAGATGAATGTCTGGTTTAGAGGTTTTAGCTTCCAAGAAATGGATCAACTTGTTAGCAACTTCCACCTCTTTGGACTTGAGGTATTAAAACATGATTTATGGGAAGTCATCAGAGTGCAATTATTTTAAGCTTTTTTCCTGTTCTTCATAGCAGCACAGATGCTTTGGGCTTAAGGTCAATAATCATATGAATAAGTGAAGAAACATACTGTGTTAAATTTAACTACTTTTGTCTGAAGTGTTAAGATCAGTCTTGTGTCTGGAGGAACTTTCAAATCTATTTGCAAATCTCAAATGTTATAAATGTTTTGAAATTTACAATAAATTAAACCATCTTCCTTTAGTTTGTGACCCTGCTGAGCCTTTACAAATGGACTCATGCATTCCAGAGACTAATTGCCATGTTCTTTGCCAGGCCCTGGATGGTGATTTCTCTGATGATAACCGCAATAAGTGTAGAATTGCGACTGCACCTTTGATTGAAGCTGTGGAAAATCTGACAGCATTTGCTTCCAATCCAGAGTTTGTCAGTATACCAGCCCAGATCAGCATGGAGGTAGGTAGAAAGTTGTATTTGTATCACAGAGTAAGCATGTGAGGTGTCCTCTTGCCCTCGAGATAGCTTTATTATCAAAGTTAAAATGTAGAGTTAAACTTTTGTGATCAAGAAAACCTTTGAAGAACTTGATCCTACATTGAGTTCCATGTGGGCATGCAGAACTCATTGCAGGATCAGGGCCTATGATCCCAAATCAGGAACAAAATTTATGTGGATTTAAAGTAACAAGTGATGCACTGTCAACCAAAGGAGTGGATAATCCTTTATTTTTCTTACTTGGCCAGTCCTGTGTTCAAGATTCCTTCTTTTCCCTTGAGAATTGCTTGCAGCACAGATACATGAAACACAGTTTTTCCCCACATTCCCTGTATAACCGCTGCCCTGCGACAGAAGCACATTCCTGGTTTAAACCTCTATCCCAGCTGAAGGGCTGATCTCATCTGCCATGCTGCATTTTTGAGTTCCTTCATATAGACCTCTTGCAGGCAGTGCTCTCTTTCCGTTAACCACTGACCTTGAATTTTGTACAAGCATGAGAAGCCTTGTGATGCTGCAATAACAACTTTTATCTCTTGTTGCTAGCTTGTAATGTGGTACTAATGACTTACACATTGTGTCAGATAGTTCTCGCCATCTGGTGAAGTCATAAATCTTCCAGGTTTCAAAGGCAGCATTACAGTTTAAAATGAAATTATCACTAGGATGCACTGAATGCACCAAATGGCGTTACATGACAGTGGGAATTTGTGCTGACAAGAAGTAGTTTTTTGTGGGGAGTTATGTTTCACAAAACAAAACCATTTAACATGCATGTAGGAAATTCGTGGGGTGTTTCAGGAGACTAAAGCTTGTTCAAAACTATGTAAAATCCCATAGTAACAGAGCTTGTATAACATTGAACACATGTCCAGAGTTGATTTGCAAACTGTTTCCTGCTTTCAGTGGCCTTATCCCAAACTAGAGATAGCAGAAGCAGAGGATTCAGTAACTGTATCTGTCTGGATCCACATGTTGTGGGACTTAATGTAATCTGTAGGCTTGGGGCCTGCCCCCTCCAGGCCTGTTGTAGTTGGTGTTTCTAGCTTGCCGGCATCCAATCAGGATATTAGGTGCAAATATTGTAACCCAGTTACAATATTTTAGTCCATATTCAACTAGTCCTCTGAGAAGGCATGTTTGCCGACATCTCATAATGGTTGCAACTGGCTATCATGCTGCTAAATTATACCCGCCAGTTCTCCATTTGGCAGGAGTCATGGGCTTCTCCTCTTTTCACTTGAATGTATCCCCTTTGCTAATCTGAAAGTGGTCTCCTTAAGTACAACAAACAGAAAATTAGCCAGATTTTTTTGCTTTCTACAGTGAATTTACTGCAGTAACTTCTCCCCGT
Organism: Chelonoidis abingdonii; assembly: GCF_003597395.2. Lineage (NCBI taxonomy): Eukaryota > Metazoa > Chordata > Testudines > Testudinidae > Chelonoidis > Chelonoidis abingdonii. The sequence continues at coordinate 52,438,813 of NC_133777.1, read as the reverse complement.
CTAATATTACATGATGGTGCAGTTCTTGATGATCTACTCATGCCCTAAATAGAACCAGTTCTTCAGGAGCAAAATGAATCGACAAGTTCCAAGGGTGACTTACAAATGTTCTGCATTCCTGCTAGTGCGGAAGAGATGAATAGTTTCAGTGTTATGTTCAGTCCTCCCTCATATATCTCTGTTAGAATGCAGGAGAGTCCAAGTGTTTGCCACTCGTTTTGAAGAAAATTCTTATTCTGTTCCTTGTGCATGTGTCTTGCTGCTCTTTTGATCACAGGGATCTCGAGCACAGGAGCCAATTCTGATTTCCGCCAAGACGATGTTGGAGAGCTCAGCTTTATTGATCAAAACTGCTCGTTCGCTGGCTATCAATCCAAAAGACCCACCTACTTGGTCTGTACTTGCTGGGCATTCGCACACGGTTTCAGATTCAATTAAGAGTCTGATCACTTCCATTAGGTGCGTTTTCTGTCATAACTTTTTTTTATCTTCCACTCTCATTCTGTAATGCTCCAGCACCTTATCCAGTAATGTGGAATGAAATGGTAGTACCTAATGGCCCATGCTGCCGTTGTCATTTTATCGATGAAAACCATATAAAGGGACTTGAATGCCATTTGCTTTCCATAGAGCAAATATTTCTTATCCTATATGTTGAATAGTAAGTCATAGATAGTTAAAGGGACAAGAGAGCTGTGGTCAGAGAGTTATTTTTTCTCTATTGCCCTCCATTATTTTATTCGTTCTTAGAAGCTTGAAAATGAAATTTAATTCCTTAGCAGGTTGTGCCTTTGTCTGTTTGACAAATATTGATTGCATTCTATGGTGCACAAGGTCTCTCTGTTTGTACTTTGTGTGCAATCATCATTGATGATCACACAGCTCTGGAAAGTGGGGGTTTTGCCAAGTTCCTCCTTTTATTGAGTTTAAAGCAAATAGAGCAGAAAATATAGTAGGGTCTATGTAAATTGAAAAATATTTAAAACATACTTAGCAGTATTCAGAACATGGAAAACATTCCCTACAAATTCACAATAATTTTGAGGCAAATCAGATGGGATGTCTAGGGTTCTGATTCAGCAAAGCACATTCTGAAGTGCTTAGCTATATCAAGACTAAAATAACTTGAATGCTTGTTCTCTACTATAGGTTTTTTTTCTGTTTACTTTATAAGATTGTTCTTGCATGTGTGTGCACACGCATACCTTAATTTTAGAAGACTCACTACATCTCTTGTATGCAAACTTAAACACACATGAAAAGAGAGATTACATTATGTATTCTAACTGTTAGTGGAACTGGGTACTGAGTGAATAAACTGTATGTTAGTGGCTGTGTATTTGCATCTAAGGTCTACACTATGGGGAAAAATCAATCTTAGATATGCAACTTCAGCTATGTGAATAACGTAGCTGAAGTCGAATATCTAAGATCGGATTACTCACCCGTCCTAACCACGCGGGATCGATGTCCGCGGCTCCCCCTGTCGATTCCGCAACTCTGTTGGGGTTGGTGGAGTTCTGGAATTGATATAAGCGCGCTCGGAGATCGATATATCGCGTCTAGATGAGACGCGATATATCGATCCCCAAGCAATCGATTGTAACCCGCCGATACGGTGGGTAGTGGAGACGTAGCCTAAGGTAATACTGTCCTTTCAGGATTTTATACTTTATACAAAGTGCCAGTCTAGAGTGAAGTCCTGCAGATTAATTTGCATTAAAATATATTTGCATTTGAGAGTAAAACTTACCTAATATCCAAGGAGATCTTCATGGAGCTATTGGCTGTTTTCTCCCCTGCATTCAACAGAGGGTGGGAGGCTTTGTTCATCGGTCTCAGTTGCTCCTAAAGTCCTGCTTTTTCAAGTCCTCTGCCATGGGCACCTTAGGAGGGCTCTTTTCTGAGGTGGCTAATGCAGCTACTTATTCACCTGGGAGAGTATCATGGTTCTGCTTCATTAAAGGCTCCCTTTTCTTGCCTCATCCCTAGGGCTTACATGCCACAAAACATCCAGAATATCTCAGCTTTTGTGTCTCAAACCCTTATTAGTACAACAAACCTAGTTCTCTTTCTTGCTGCCCCACTTGCCTCATGTATTGTCTATTAATGAAATACATTTGTGTGTGAATTCATGAATGAGGACCTGCTTCAACCTTAAATTACCATATCTTCTTTTGTTTCAGGGACAAAGCCCCTGGCCAGAGAGAGTGTGATTACTCCATTGATGGAATCAATAGATGTATTAGAGATATTGAGCAAGCTTCCCTTGCAGCAGTCAGTCAGAACTTGGCCACAAGGGATGACATCTCAGTTGAGGTAAGGCAGACTGCACTGTAACTGAGTAAAACGAAGCACTCCTACTTGTCTTTTGCTCTTCTTCATGTCAGAAGGAAAACATTGGAACTAGGAACTATTTTTCCCATTAGAATGCTCTTACAGCAAATCCGCAAATTTGTTCATGGGGAGATTGATTTCTGGCCTAACCTGAGGTGTTTAATGGTGGTGTTAATAGGGCTTTATGATAGGGAAAGTAGTGAGGCAAAATGAAATTTGGAATGACATTGACATTTGTCTATTGGGGAATGGAGCTTCCTTAACTTGTATATAAGATTGTACGATGGGGGAAAAAGCAAGGGAACCAGAAATGCAGATTAAATGAGTGTTTTGTTAAGGGTGGATGACTAGATGCAATTTTAGCAGCTCATCAGAGCAGGTCTGAGGGACGTCATTTTTGCATATTTGCTTTTGTGCCTTAATACTAAGATATCATACACTGATCAACTGCTAGAATAAATTGGACAGCAGACAGCACAGTCCCACGCTAAGCATTCCACATTGCAAGTGTTCAATATATTCGTGAGAGAAAAGCTACTAATAATTACTCATAGCATGTAGTAAGCACTTTGAGTGATAAACTTCATATTTTAAGTAAAGTTTCTCCTTAATAGTAAATGTTATCACTCTCCCCGTCTCCTACACAAAACAGCTTTACAGTTGCTTCCAATTTTAATGAAATCGGTATGAAGTTCTTCTCTCTCAAATTTGCCCTCTCGCATTTGCACATGTGAGTGGTTGTTTATTTTCAAGCTAAGCAGCAATGCTAGATACACCACTAAAACTTTCATCTTCCTGGAGTGGCTCATAAGAAATAAAAGTGCATAAAGTTACCACAAAAGTGGGTTTGAGGGGTTTTTGGTTTTGTTTTGTTTTTTTTTAACAACTTAATTCCTCTTTCTTCTTGTTAAAAATGTCCATCCTGTTTTGCACCTTGCTAATAGTGTTTAGAAGTTTGGATAAGCACTACTCAAGCGACCAAGTCTTTTTTAAAGTAATATGTAAATAAAGCAAATCATAAAGATGCTGTTTTATTTCTTTTTTTTTTGCAGGGTGAGCTAAATCCTGGCTACCAAGGCATTAATTGCCTTTGAACTAGAGGGAAATAGTTCTAGTATTGACATTTCTAACACCTGTCCTTCTTTATCCATATGTCTCCACTACCGTATTTTGGAGACCAGTCCATATCTCCTACTTGGAGATTACTTATTTTTCCATTTCCTTTCATATCAATGTATATGGAGTCCACAATTAAAACTTTTCCTCTTTGTGCTGCACTGTTGCCTTGAAAGTGCTGATTCGTGTTTAGCTCAGCTGTCCTGGTGATTTTTTTGAGCAGTCTAATGTCATTAAATCGAAGGCACCAATAGCATCACTTGTCATGTTACTACTGGAGCAAGAAGTGAATGGAGGAACAGGCAGTGCAAGCTAGAGCTGGAAGGAGCTTTTTTTTCACCTTGCCTCATGGTTATGTACAGCAAACAGCCTCTGTCAGGGCACCCTGGAAGAGGGGAAGATAAATGTGGAGAAATGGACAAGCATGTAAATAATACTTACTAGTTTGCATCTGCTCTTTATACCGTTGAATGTGGTTTGACAGAGTTCTTTGCAGTTCAGCTGGCATGAGCGTATCTTGTGAAATAGTGTGGCTCAGTGAATGAATTGCTGTGGAAAGAACTGACAATGTCTCTTTTTGTTAGGCTTTACAGGAGCAGTTGACATCAGTTGTTCAGGAAATTGGGCACCTTATTGATCCCATAGCAACAGCAGCTCGGGGAGAGGCAGCTCAGCTGGGACACAAGGTATTTCGTCCTGTATTTATTGTAATTTCTAAAGTCCTGATTCCTTTGAGTGTATGGAATTGTCTGTGTGTCAGTAATGAGACAATGGTAGATGCTACAGTGTGTTGTAAGCTTAATTCACATTACACTAAAAATGTACAGGGAAATATGGGTTGGGGGAAAGATCTTGGATTCCTAAAGGCAGAAAATATAAATCAGAGGCAAAAATTGTTTGAACTTATTTGCCTAATTATTGCGAAGTACAGGACATGCAAGATTGCTCACTGTCCTTGGGCTACTTCAATACACAACCTAATAGCTTCAATTCCTGGCTACATGAGAGTGAATTGAGGACTGATCTTTGGAGTTAATTCTGAATTTTTAGGGTTTTTATAAGTTTAAGTGCTTTTTTAAGTAATTATTTCATTTTAAAAAACGTCCTTTTCATTCTTTTCATTTTGGATTTTAATGATGCTTTTTAAAATGTCTGCTTCTTTATATCCCTAAAACTGTGAGTATTGAGTGCTTTTCCTGTTTAATATATAGCTAGGTGTTTTAGGACTTATTTAAACATGTCTAATTATATGTTGAAGACCTCAGTCTATTGCATTAATACTTGCTTAATTGCAAAAATGCCTATTTTTAGATTAATATATCAACTATGCAGGTACTTGGGAGGTGGAATCATTAAAAGGTGGTATGTCAATCCACGGTAAGGGGAGGAGGAGTTAAATTGGTCTTTGACATTACTAGTAAAAGCTCAACAGTGCTAATCAGTGTTAAAATATCAGTACAGATGTACGGTATAAAAAACCTAAGATGTAAAAAGGACATGTTGTGCAGCTGATTTTCAAGCTTCAGTAGCTTACCTCTTTTAAACTCTTGGTGCCCTGCCAAATTTTCCTTTAGAAGTCTAGTCATGGGTGAGTTACTGAAAGGCCAATACAACTTGTATCAATTTAAAAATTGCCAAATGTATTTAACTGTAAAAGAAGCATGGAGTGAATTTATTGTTTCATTTACTAAAGTATTATACATTCATATTTAAACAGTCTGACTGGGGAAATATTTAGATTTTTAGATATATAAAATTCTCACAGCAAAATGACTGAGAAAGTATGTCAAGCCTACAGTTGGTTAATAAGATACTAATCCTGATTGGTTAATAACTTAGATTGGTTAATTAAATCACAGCGGTTTGATATCATGTGCTCCAAAGAGCCATAGGAGACACATTAGAGAGCCACAGTCTGAGCATGACTGATCTAGATGGAAAAGATGTGTAATATTAAATGGTCATCTCCACCCTCTTGCCCATGCATGGTCATTCTTCATATACCAAATAAACCAGCTATTCTCTATATGGGAATGTCCACTGTTTTAAATGAATAAAGTGATACTGTTTCCACCACTTCCTTTGAAAGACTTTGCCACCATTTAATAGATCTCACATTTAGGAAGTCTCCCTTGATATTTGGCCTAAATTTCTTTAGTTTGATCCTGATTCTTGTTTGTTTTTGTAAGCAGAATAAGGAAGAGGAATTACTTGGATGTTTCCAGGCGTCAAATATTAGTTGACCATTATCCATTTAATCAATGTTTTAGTGAACTAGACGTAAACATCTTTTTAGCTATGTTATGTTTTTATGTACTACTGATTTTTCCCCCTAAGCCACTCATTACAGAAACTTAATCATTTTTATAGCTCTTCTGAGAAGTTCTTTCACTTTAATGTCTTTCCATTTCTGTAAAGGACAGCAGAACTGTGCTATATTCTACATGCTGTTTCAGCAGTGCACAATGGATTGCTATTTATGTGTGTTGTGATGTCTTACCTTGAAGTAAGCAGGTCCAAAGTGGTACTGACTTCCTTGCCAACAGCTGTGATAGATTCTACATAACAGGCAATTTTTAAATCAAAATAGGATATTTTTCTAAAAGAGAGATTCTATCTCAACAGGAATTAATTTAGCAAAGTCCTATCGTGTCTGTTTCAGAGGAGGTCAGACTGGCCTCAGAATATTTTAATCTTTTAGGAGATTTAAAGCCTGCTCCTTCTGGCTTACTTCTAGAGTGGAACCAAGACCAATCATGTTGTATTGGTTCTCAAACTTTTGTATTGGTCATCCCTTTCACACAGCAAGCCTCTGAGTGAGACCCCCTTATAAATTAAAAACACCTTTTAAAAAAAAAAAAATTAAGGCTATTATAAATGCTGGAGGCAAAGCAGGGTTTGGGAGTGTGGAGGCTGACAGCTTGTGACCCCCACATAATAACCTCGCAACCCCCAGTTTGTTTAATTTTCATTTTATGTTGTTCTTATTTGCTTTGGTTGAGTTGTGTGTCAGCCAGTAGTGGTAGGTCTTCGGCAGCATAACAATGAATTAATTGAGTAACTTGGGGAAAAGATGAGACTACATGAGGTTTTGAAGAACCTCTCAGTACAGGAAAAAAGTCAGAATAAGGTAGCTCAGAATAAATCCCTGGTGCAATTGGTCTTGAGGTACTGCAATGAAATATATACGAAGTGTTGATTTCGTTTAACCTCTGTTGGACAACTTCTGTCAAACTGTTTTTGTTAGTCAGTTGAGAAACTGTTTATTCTTCCATTTAAATGTTATTTATAAGAACCACCTCTCTCTCTACCTAATCCACTCTGCTATACCTGTTACATTCTTGAATCTCTTGAAGCTTACTATCTTAAGAGTGTACACGTGTGATGTGGCCACTTCACCCCCTTACAGACCTGCTTATTTGTGGTAGAACAGCAGACTATATTCTGAGGCAATATTAACCCTTCAGCAAAATGTAGCATCTTCAAAAATGTTTCTAAATTATTCAGATCTTTTTTGGGATTAGATTTAAATGAGCCTTTCAGAGAAATTTGTTTGTTCCTTCATAGAGACAGTAACTGTCCGAAAGGTTCAAAATACAGACTGTCTATCTGAGATCAAATTAATCTCTTCTGAAGTTCCAGGTGCAATACATTCTACTCTGTTTTCTGTTGTCTGCAACCAAAGATGAGAAATTCCAGCGTTTAATTACAGATCCTTCCCCATGTGGTGGAGGAGACTGTCTTCATTTATGCCCTTAAGTACTGTCTGACTTCCATGTCAGTTTTGAAAACAATTGGATCCGACGTCAGAGTCTCACACGCAAAGTTGAGAACATCTGAGAGAGAAGCATTGCTATATTGCAGCGTTCACAGCTGAAGAAGAGATGGAATAGCTTAGGTAGACATTAGAATGAGCTATATTTCATGCTAATTTGAAGCATTATGAAGGTGTGCTATTCAAATTATGGTCAAAGAGCAGCTAGAGATCTTAATTAGAGAGGGATGTTGTCTCCTCTCGGAAACTGGATCACAAGCATTTCATCATCTCTGTTGTCTTAGGTTACGCAACTGGCAAGTTACTTTGAACCCCTGATTTTAGCTGCAGTTGGTGTGGCATCCAAGATGCTAGATCATCAGCAACAGATGACTGTCCTGGACCAGACAAAGACACTAGCAGAATCTGCCCTCCAGATGCTGTATGCAGCCAAAGAAGGAGGAGGAAATCCCAAGGTATAGTAAGTGTGTAATGAAATGGGAGCGGTCATTAGAAACAGTCATGTGAAATGAATCCTGCTGTGGTAGAGTGGAATCTAGAAAGTAGCAGTGGACAATAGGATTGTATGTTGATTATCAGATATTTTATTTTCTCATATGGTGACTCGCAGATTAGCCCTTCTGCAAGTTTGTTGTTTTCCTAAGAATTTAAGTCTTTGTTGTTTTCCTTTCAGTTGTGAAAAATAGAGGCAAGCTAAGATTACTAGGGGAAAACTATATTCTGACTGCTGTGTGAAGTATTATGAATAATATTCTAAGCATGCACACAGAGTTTTAGTTACATATGATATAGAAAAATGCTTGTATATAAATTAAGCATTCATCTTTCATGTATACTAGCCTGGCTTTAAGTGTCATTAATTTATTTAATTACTGCCATAATTGTCTTGGTAAAGGACAGGCAAATAGAATTTTGTGCAGGCTTTCCAGGCATTTGGGCTTTGCAAAGCTCTTGTAATATATAACAGTATATTAAGACCTCCAGAAAAATGTATAGCCAAGAAGTCTTTCACACATTAGATGTTAGCTGAACTGATGAGTAACTCAAAGATTTTGCCTCATTTATGTTTTTGTTAGAAGAAAAGGAATAACTTGATTATAAAATGGCTCCCCAAGTATCTGGAAAAAACTTTAAGTACTTTTTTAAGGATCAGGAAATAAAGAATACATAGTAACAGGGCCAAATATAATGTCCATTTAATTTAAAAGTGATTAGATTATAACAATGCTTGCTCAATACATGAACTAAAACATGCCTCCAGTTTTCTAGTGTTGGAGTTACTAATTCTACAGCCTGTCACTACTGATTTACAGAAGCTGACACAAACAGGAAGGACACAAATTATCATTGTGTACTTTCTCTCTCATTTGATTGAAAATATAATTTAAAAAATCTTATTGCGTAACAAGATCCCTGAACAAAACAGGGATTGCATGTTGTGTGAAGGTGCTTTTGGGCTTAACAGGGCAGGGAGAAGGGTTGGCTTCGAGATACAAGCACCAGGTTTGGAACACTTAATTTGAATCCTTTGAATCCTGACAGGGTCAGTTCAGCCCATCCTTTTGAATAGTCAGTAAAATACTCTTTACTGTACAGACAGTCCTCGGACTTATAACACAATTGGTTCCTGAAAATTATGTTGTAACTCGGAACCTCAATCCACTCCATTGTGGGACCGAGCAGCGTAAAGTCAAAACCAATTGTCATAAATGGAGTCAGGGTGCCAGTTCAGAAATGTCATAAATGCCGTTCGTCGTAAGTTGAACGTTGTAAAGTTGAGGACTGCCTGTAGTTTATGCTTGAGGGTGTGTGGGAGCATGGGACACAGTATGCTCAAGACCTTAAAAGCCAGTCTTGTTGGCTTTGAGATTCCTGGGTACTGATTGCAAGAGCATATCTTTGGCCAAAATAACTTGTATTTTTACCTTCTGCCTCTGATGTTCTTTCGGTTGTGTGCTGCCTTCTTTGATCAGCTGCTTCTTTCCAGCCTCATGAAGGGTTTGCATTTCCATGCTGTGTTCTGCATATGGTTTAGGAAGTATTCCATGTAGATATTGCCTAACTGGTGCGTGTAAATTGTTTTTGATCTCTGAGGCTTTCAAATGGTGATAGGGCTGATGGGTTTAGAACAATGTATCTACCTTACACACAGGCTAACACACTAATACCCATGTTGAGATGGTCAGGTGCAAAAAGATTTCCTTTGTATCTGAGCCAAAACTCATTGAAGTCAACAGAAGGATTCTCTTTGATTTCAGTGAATTCTGGTTCAGGTTCCTTATATGGAGTCCTGGCTGGGCTGGGGAGGACCGGATTCTCTTCCCCTGCACAGCATCCAGGGCCGCATCAGACCTACCCCCAGGTTTCTTCCCAGGCTGTAGGAAGTTCTGCAAATTCCCTTCCGCCCTCCCTCCACCCTGTGCTTCCTGCATCCATAGGTTCTCAGCTGCAGGGGGAGAGATCACTGTACAGGGAGCTACTTCTCCATCTGCCCAACCCCTGTGCATCCAGACTCCCTCATACCCAGACCCTCCCAGCGAGCCTTACTTCCCCCCTGCACCAGAGCCCCACTCCCCCTGTACCTGACTACCCTAACAAGCCACCTGGATCTCCACCCTACCAAGTCCCAACCAACTGCACCTGGATCCCCACCTCAATGAGCCCCACTTCCCCAGCATCTGGACCCCCTCCACTGAACTCCCCACACGCAGACCCCTCCTCACTGAGCCCCAACCACCTTCACCTGGATGGACCCCCCTGCAGAATCCCATTACCATTGCACCCAGAACTTTCCAACAAGCCCCTGTGCATCCAGATCTCCCCCTCCCCCCGCCACCTGGATTCCCCACTGAGCCTCCCACGCCCAGATTGCCCCACACAAAACCCTCTCAACCCACACCTGGATCCCCCACCACCACTAAGCCCCTCCACACTTGGATCCTGCCTTGCTGAGCCTGCCTGCCCACACTTGGTGCACCTGTCACAGAGAGGCAGGGCCCTGGGATGTTTCTGGGGCAGGCCCAGTCCTTGTGCTGTGTCAGGGTTGGGTGCAGCCTCACTGCTGAGTCTATGTCTGTTGGGGGGGAACTGCACAGTGATCTCCCACCTCTGCAGCCAGTGGCCTGTGCTCCCCAGTGCCAGGCTGGAGCCTCCACATTTGTTTGACAAATAAAATTTTGCAGAATTTTAAAATATTGTGTGCATAATGTTTATTTTTTTGGCACGGAATTCCCTCAGGAATACCATACTTCAGGAAGACCTCTCAAATGACATGGGACCAATGTTACTTCATGGTGGACACTAGCCTCCACAGATACTTGCCTTTTGGGCTGAGCAATGGTGGTGCCATTGTCTGTTGGAGGCAATGATCCCATAGCAGTGGTGGTGGTGATGTGGGGGGGTTCTTCCAGTGTAATGCAGAATAGGATGGGCCTTGGGTTTGCTAATACCCATTGTCTGTCAGGTGACCCTTTCTGGATGAATCCACAAAAGGTCATTGACACCTGCAGAGTGATTTAATGGAGGCATCTAAATATCCATTTCCAGTCTGAACTGGTCTCTGAACAAAGGCATTGAGGTGAGAGCTCCCTATGGCATTTCCATTCCATGGAGCCATTCTGTCCGCATATAAGTCTTCTTTCCTTGCACTGTCGAGTTTTAGGCTCTTGAGCACACCTCTCAGAATGTTTTCTCAGTGAGACTTCAGAAGTTGACTGAATCCAGTTGGTGTCCTCAGGTTTGTCTGCTACCAGCTCTTCTTTCAGAGCAACTGCAGTTGCATAATTTAATCCTAACACTTTTGTCCCATCTACACTCACTCCACATTCATGCAATCTGAATTGCTCATAGTACTTCAAAAAAAAAAAAAGTGCAACAACCGTATGGTATTTAAATAAATCAGATGGTGATTGTATGTTTCAGCTTATGTTATCTAAATCCCACAGTGTGTTCTAAAATTTGGTAGTGAGCATAATTGCCTGTTGACTTGTTTCTTCTGTTGGGCTTGCTCTGATTGCCTATTGCCTCATTTTGTTCAGTAAACACTGCCTTCCTTCATTCCCATCCTCTACTTCTTCTTGATTAATAAATTAGGCATCATTATTGACATCAAATAATGCAGTATCACAGACCTAGGATATAGGGCAGAGATGATAGGCAAATACAAATGCTGTATCCTCGATTGTTGGCAATACCAAGGAGCATCAGCGCTGATATTTAAGGACTCCTGCAAGAGTTAATTTAGATCTTAATGCTTAAAAAAGTACTGCATTAGCTTGAGCATATCCCATGCAGTGCCTCCAGGTGAGCCAATACTTGCATACATAGGCTTTTATACTTCACTTTGCCACACATACACGTCTATTGTGTAGCCTGGAAAAGACTTCTGATCAGTGCAGCCATTGTTTATCCTTTCTGCTGCCTGTGCTTGGCTGCTCAGTTTACATTTGTATAGTAGAGTGAACAAAGATGGTTCCATCTGTTCTGAAGATGCTTGACAAGGAAATCTTTTCTGAAGCTTGTTGCGTCACTGAAATGAAATACAGAGGAGGAGCAAATGTAATAAATAAGGAACTGCTGCCTGATGATTCATTCAAACCAAGCAGTGCTTCCAGCTTTACATTTTATATATTTTTAGTTGTTTCATATCCCTACAAGATGCTAAATCTCTTCAGTGTGCACAATACCTGGATGTATCTGTCACTGAAGGTTTGCCTAAAGATAGCTGAAGCACAGGAAGGAAGATGATACCAGTGAAAATGCAAAGGGAAATGGTGGAGGTTGAAGGCTGACTACATATGCATGAAGCTTCTCACTGGACTTAACCAAATCATCTGAGCTATGCTGCTTGCGTTCAAAAATCAAATTTTGTCACCTTATTCCCTTTATGTAAAAGAAATTGCTTCATTATCTTTGGGCTGTTTGGGGGAAGTGGAGGGCTATATTTTCCCTTGAAACATTTTTACCAGTGCCATTAGCTTTCCCAGGAGTTAAGAGTGTGCATGAAGAGGAGATGAGAGCACAGTTCATTTATATGTGCTTTGTAAGGAGGTATTGGTATTTCTGCCAGCTTCAACTAGTATGTTTGGGTTGGGAGAGTTGAAAATTCAAGATGTACAGGACTCTGGAAAATATCTCAAACTGAAGAGAAAAAAAATAATGTGGATTCAGCTGAAAGAATTGCATGGCCAAGAAAGACTAACTCATTCCCGTTGGTCCCTGTATTAGCAGTAGATCCACAGGCATATTGCTATGCCTCATCACAAGCATATACATTAAGCTGTTTATAATAGCGATGGGTTGTGTGAATTACTCATCTGATACACTATATTAAGTAGAGCTGGTCGAAGTAGCTGGTCAGGGAATTGTAGTCCCTTTTTTGTAGTTCAAATTTTGAGTCTTTTTTGAGTTCTAACAATAATCTGGTCCAAAGCACATTCAGCCTAGTTAATACTGTTTCTAAAACATGCTGAACTGTTATAACATACTTTTATTCAACCTAATAATGAATTGCTCTCATTTTCTTAATTTGTCAGTCACATTTTTGAAAGCAGTAGATCAGGGATCTCAAACTCAAATCACCACAAGGGCCACATGAGGACTAGTACATTGGCCCGAGTGCCGCATCACTGAAACTTTTTCATACAACGATACAAAAGTATAGTAAAAAATGAAGAGTAATATAGTCTGCTATTAAAAGTCGATCTATTCACTTTTTTAAAACTGTAATGCGAAAAGTCAGTGCTCATTTTGACAGTCATTTCATTTTTGGCCATTTAGCTGGCAGCGTTTTGCATCAACCAGAGCATCAATATTAGGTTTGATATCCTGAGATGAAACCATTCTCAGTGTTGCTTGCAAATTGTACCACATTCCATACAAAAAACTACACTAAGAGAATGTTAAGGCTGCACAGTTAAGCACGCGTGCCAAAATTAGGGTTCTTCTTCGAGTGCTTGCTCATATCCATTACAGTTAGGTGTGTGCGCGCCGCGTGCACGTTCGTCGGAAGATTTTTACCCTAGCAACACTCGGTGGGTTGGCAGGGCGCCCCCTGGAGTGGCGCCACTATGGTGCCAGATATATACCCCTGCCGACCCAGCCGCCCTTCAGTTCCTTCTTACCGCCCGTGTCGGTCGTTGGAACAGTGGAGCGCAGCTTAGCTGACCTCCGCTTCCCTAGCTACTCGACTCGTGAGGTTCCTGTATATATAGTTATATCCTTCTTTTTGTATTACTTATGCGTTTTCTTACATAGGGCATAGTTTAATTTAGTATAGTTAGCGGGTGTTCTGGGATGTAGCCGCTCTCCCGCAGACGAGTGACCGTGAGCTCCATGCCCGTGTACTGCCTCGGCTTCTAGAACCGGTGCATTGGACACCTATAGACCGTTGCTGACAGCGATCAACGACTCACTGTTTACGGACTGCTCGGGGACTGCAGTTCCAGCTAAGTGGCCCGGATTTGCGGCGTTTAGCCTAGAACAAAACGAGCGCACTTTCATCTTCCCCTCCGCCTTCGTATCATACTCTCATATGTGGGGAGCAACACACCACATCTGCCCAAGCGCTGGCTACTCGGCGGACAGAAGTGCCTCCTCGCACCGGACCCCTCCGGCACCGGGCCATTACTGGCACCGAAGTCGACTCGGCACACACCTCCCTCTCTCTGAGGTTGCGAGCCCACGACTCCCTGCCAGTGCCTGACAGCTCCCGCACATGCCATGGTTGAGCTCCCGGCTCCTGCTGCTTCTGTGCCAACTGCAGGCAGCCAGAGAGCTCATTTCAGTCGGATCACCTGGCGCAACACCTGCAGCAGACACTGAGGACACCGGGCACTGTTGATTCCGGTCCCGCCGGGCCGTTGATTCCAGTGCCTGCCTGCTCCCCGGCATTCGCCGTGTTGAGCTCCTCTCCTGCTTCCGGCCAACTGCACCGCAGCCCGTGAGCTCGTCTAATCGGATCACCCGGCACACACCTGCCGCAGCACCCGACAACGCCGGAACCGTCGACCCGGTCCCACAAGGGCCGTCGCTCGAGTGCCTGGCGCTCCCGGCACGTGCCGGTTGAGCCCTCCCTGCTCCTGCGCTTTCCGTGCCAACGCCACGCAGCCAGAGAGCTCATCTAAGTTGGATTGCCTGGCACCGACACCTGCCGCGACACGACAATGCGGCACCGTCAATCCGGTCCCGCAAGGGCTGTCGATCCAGTGCCTGGCCGCTCCCCGCACGTGCCGTGGTTGAGCCTCCTACTCCGGCTGCTTCCATGCCACGCACCGCAGCCAGAGAACTCATCTAAGTTGGATTGCCCGGCACCGGCACCGACACCTACCGCGGCACCGACAACGCCGCACCATCGATCCCGCCCGGCAAGGGCCGTCGACATCCAGTGCCTGGCTGCCTCCCGCACGCACCGTGGTTGAGCCTCCTGCTCCTGCTGCTCCGTGCCAACGGCACCGCAGCCAGAAACTCATCTAAGTTGGATTGCCCGGCACCAACACCTGCCGGCGGCACCGACAACGTCGTCACCGTCGATCCGTCCCATAAGGCCGTCGAATCCAGTGCCCTGCCTGCTCCCCGGCGTATACCGGGGTCGAGCTCCTGCCTCTTTTCCCGTCCGACAGCACCGCAGACAGACAGCCGTCTAAGCCGGATCGCCTGCATCCGACACCTGCTGAGGCACTGGCGACGTCAGCACGCGATCCGGTCCCCAAGGGCCGTCGATCCGGTGCCTGACAGCTCCCGGTACGCACTGTGGTCGAGCTTACTGTTCCCTCCACGCTGGAGACATTTCAACGGCGAGGGACTCATTGCCCTGACAGAGTTTTTTTCTGCCTGAACCCCCGGCACCATCGTGGCGGGTAATATAGTCTCTTGGCAGGCCACCTTGATCGACCACCTGTTCAGCGCAGCTGAGTGGCACCGTTCATGATCACGGTCCTGCAGACGCTCCACGTCCGTCGGCACTACCCACTCCCGACGCCTCTTACAATCCCATGCT
Organism: Chelonoidis abingdonii; assembly: GCF_003597395.2. Classification (NCBI taxonomy): domain Eukaryota; kingdom Metazoa; phylum Chordata; order Testudines; family Testudinidae; genus Chelonoidis; species Chelonoidis abingdonii. The sequence continues at coordinate 52,423,589 of NC_133777.1, read as the reverse complement.
GTTCTCTCTCGGCACCGTCTCACTCGCCGCACAGTCGGTGTCCCGTTCACCGACCCGATAATCTCGGCCCGTTCTGGCTCCCATCACCGCATGGGCACTGTGGCTCCCGCAGCCGCTCCCAACCTCGATGTCGTTCACTCCCGGCCCCGCTCTGGTCTCAGGTCGGATCGTCGTAGCGCACTGCGCCTTCCGGTACTGTCCAGGTGCCGAGCTGGGCAAGGTCTGGTAGAGTCAGACTCTGCCCATGGTTTTCAGCACCTCCATGGCCATGCCGGGTGCGCATCAGTGTCTTCCCACGCGGCCCAGCTCTTATGCTCAGGACCGCGATTCAGTGTGCCTACCAAACAATTGAGAGCCCATCAGGACCTCCTATGGAAGGTACACTCAATGGGCTCCAGGACGGAGGTCCGGAGGTAGGGGACCCGGTAGTGCACATTCTATCGGCGGTTGCCCACTAGGGGCCCGACCTGTTTATTCGGACCATCCAGGCGACTGCCGATGCTCTACAGAGGGTACAACTACTTGTCGTCATCCATCCTCCCTGCTCACTAGTCATTCAGTTGGTTGAGAAAAAGGGAACGGCATGGCCAACAGGCGCCAGCCCCGAAATCGAGGGGGCTAGGCGAATGACCCTACTCGCGCAAGGTGCATTCTGCAAGGGCCTTATAGCCCTGCGTGGCAAATCAATAAGCCCTGCTTAGCCTCTCTAATCATAAACCTGAATTACGGTGGATAAAGTTTGGAGCTCTCCATCAAGTTTCCCGCCAAGGTTCATTGCTCTCTGGAGGAAGAGAAAAGGCGGCCAGAGCTTCTCTCAGGCCTCGTTACCATGAGGAGCATCTCCGGGCTTCAGGTTTCAAACTTCCGGCCTGTCACGACTTACCATTTGTTGTGAAGCCTCTTTGCGGGGAAATCAACCCAGGCTCAAAGCCTGAAGGCAACAGGGTCCTAATGCGCTTCCTGGGCGTGCGTACGCCGACGACCCCTGCAGGCCTTTCCGTCCCCAGCCACACAGCCGCACTCTAGCCTAGCCACAGATAGAACTTTCAAAGGTGCGCCCGAGGGCTACGTACTGGTTTCAAGCGGGATCCCATCCTCTGCCTCTGGCATGTCCCAGTTAACTCAGTTCGCTGTTCCTCACATGGTGGAGTGTGAGTACCACCTCCACTTTGTTCCAACCTGTCCCTCTTCAGGGACTCCTCTCGGCGCAATTCCTCTTACACGAGGGTCACACGCTGATGGATGAACGGGGCACTTACTTCCCTTATTCCGTAATCCCGACTTGTATGGAGGTCTCAGACTATCCTAGACCTACGAGGACTCACCAGTTTATTATAAGGTTGAAGTTCCACCATGGTATCCCTGGGAACCATATCCTGTCCTTAGATCATGGAAGACTGGTATGCCACCTCGGTATGAAAGACGCGTACTTTCACATTGCCATCTCCCATCCGCACAGGAGATACCTCCATTTCTAAGCCAACCATCGATACTTCCAGTTTACGTCCTGCTGTTGGGCTTTCTGCAGCCCCGCCGGCATTAACCTAGTGTGTGGCCGTAGCGCCACCCACTCCGCCGACCTTGCATTGCATTTCTGCATCTGGACGATTGGCTTATCTGAGATACTCCACAACGCAAGTCACTCGGCGTGTGGGCATCGTCAGGGACCTATTCACATGTCTAGGCCTGATGATCACTCTGGAAACATCACTCTGGTCCCACGCAGAGGTAGACTTCCTAGGGGCTATCCTGGACTCCGAGCTAGCCGGATCCGCTTACCACAGCCACGGTTTCAGCGATGGCACCGATCATCCCAGGTCGGCAAACTTTCCGACGACCTTGGCTCGCCCTTGTCTGGGTCTCCCAGGTCCATGGTGCTGCTAGTTTGTAACCAAACACGTTACGCTCTACCTCTGTCTTCTCCAAGTTTTGGCTCCAGTCGGCCTACCGCCGGGACAGGGGCCCAATGGTCACGATAGTCACCATTCCCTCGAGTGCCCTAGGCTCCTACACTGTGGCTAACTCCCTCCCTGGTGGGGTAGGGATGCCGCTCTATCCCGCCACAGCCCTCACTGTCCCTGATGACGGATACGTCATCTTCCGACGCAGTGCTCACCTCAGTAAAAGGGGTTCCGAGCAGCTGCGAGGCAGTGTGCGTCTCAGTGTTTACAGCAGCACAACGGCCATGTCTATATAAACAACCTGAAGGGACATGGTCCTCCTCCTTTGGCAAGAGCCATCCGTCTCTGGACCTTTGCATAGCCCACTTGAAAATCTGGTAGCATCTTTTTCTCCTCGGTGCTTTGACTCGCAGGTCTTTCCTGTCTCATGAGTGCTCGCCCTGCCTGTTGTCATGCTTCTGTTGCCAGCAGTGGGGATTTTCCCAAAATGGGCCTGTTCGCTTACCATGAGAACACGAATGAACGAGGTTCTGCTCTCGCAAGGTCTCTCTCCGGACCGATCTCGGACCACTGTCTCATGCCGTGGAAGGGCCAGCGCCTCTATGCCTTCCCACCGTTCCCCAGTTCCTTGGGTCCTGCTCAGACGTTCGCAGGGGCAGGGCGTGATTCAGTCATGTTCACTCCCGCGCTCGAGGCAGCGCTGATATGACACGTTGCTCGGCCTGTCAATAGCCTACCCATAATCCCTGCCACTCTCCAGACCTCATACCTCAGGACTGCGGCATACTTCGCCGCCGGATGCAGTCTCTTCACCTCATGGGTGACGCTACGTGCTATTACGATAGCAGGAAGCCTTCAACCTGGTCAACGTACCTGGCCAGGTGGAAGCGTTTCTCCTACAGGGGCGACACGCTCAATCTTACTCCTGCTGGGTCTCGACCCCCCTATTTTGGACTACCCATCTGCACTGCAACAGCAGGGCCTAGCGGTGTCATCGCCAAGGGTACACTTGCAGCCATCTCTACCTTCCTTCCAGGCTAAGGTGGTCCGTTCTGTTCTCATACTCTATAGTTTCGAGGTTCCTCCAGGGCTTGCAGCGCATACACCCTTAGGTACGCCGCCCAGCCCAACCTGGACTCACTACTGGGTCCCAGACTTATGTCTCTTCCATTCGACCCGTTAGCGACCGGCTTGCTGTTATCCTGTCTTGGAAGACAGCTTTCCTAGTAGCCGTTACATCGGCCAGACGAGTCTTCGAGCTCAGGGCTCTTATGGTGATTCTGCATTCATTCTGTTCAAAAACCAGGTGCAGTTACAACCACATCTGGCTTTCTCCCCTAAGGTGGTTTCGGCCTTTCATGTTCACCACACTCAACGCGATGGGACAACAATTGCACTCCCTGACATCTGTGGAGCGGCTCGCATTTATGGTCGAGCGGACAAACCGTTTTGTAACTCGCCCCAACTCTCGTCGCAGTAGCTGCTGAAAAACCCTACTTGTTTCCTCTCAGAGGATCTCATCTTGGTGCTGCCGTGCACCCGCACTTGTTTATGATTTGGCTCACATTTCCCCAAAGCAACATCACCATGCGTTCTACAGGGCGCAGGCTTCATCTGCCGCCTTACTGACTCGTGTACCTACCCATGAATCTATCGCGGCAGCTCCATGGTCCTCGTCATCCCTTGCTTCGCATTAACGCTCTGGTTCAACAGCCACAGGATACTGCAGCCTTGGCTCAGCAGTTTGCATTCTGCATATTTCACTCTGACCCACCGCCTACATGAGGCTTGGAATCACCTAACTGGAATGGATATGAGCAAGCACTCGAAGAAGAAAAGACGGTTACTCACCTTTGTAACTGTTGTTCTTCGAGATCTGATTGCTCATCATGTCCACCACCCGCCTCCTTCCCCACTGTCGGAGTAGCCGGCAAGAAGGAACTAAAGGCGGCTGGGTCGGCAGGGGTATATATCTGCACCATAGCGGCGCCACTCCAGGGGGCGCCCTGCCGACTACCGAGTGTGCCTAGGGTAAAAATCTTCCGACGAACGTGCACGCGGCGCGCAAACACCTAACTGGAATGGATATGAGCAACACATCTCGAAGTCTCGAAGAACAACAGTTACAAAGGTGAGTAACCGTCTTTTACGCACACAACTTTTTCTCTGCCCCTTTGAGACTGTGTGTTACCATGTAATCTTTTAATTACAGGGTCATGTACTGTTTTTCATATAATATGTACCTTTTCTTCTACACCCTTAAATGTGTATAGCATCTTACAGTGATTTTTCTACTGACTTTTATTGCATTGTCACAGTAGCCCAGTATATGCTTACTAGCAAAGGACTTGCCACTTAGCCACTCAAGTTTATGGTAAGCATGAGTGAGGGTGGACAACTGTGTGTTGTGATGGGAAGCTGTGTTGATTTGTGCCTGGGCTGTGTTGTGCTGGGAGATTTTGGTTGATTTGTGTTGGTAGCAAATGAGGGTGTGTACTGGGGTGAGGAGCTATCTGTATTTGGACTTGCTGGTTGTGTTGTTGTGTACGTGGTTGTGCTGATATGTGAGGTAGCAGCTAGGCACAAGGGTGTGGCAGTCGGGCCAAGTAATCCACCATCTGTGACGTTTCCCTTATACAACCAATGAAATTGTAGCATGCAAATTAGCTATTGAGTAAGGGTGGTGATTGGTTGAGTTATCTCTGATATCACAGTGGTCTAGTATGCTTGGCACAGCAGAGATACATACCTTTCTGTAGTTGTACACCAATGTCACGTCAGAATAGCTGAGAACTTCAAAACTGGTTGGTAACAGACTGCAAAACCCCCACTCCACCCCTTCCATAGGCCCTGCCCCACCCATGCCTCTTCCCACCCCCATTCCAACCCCTTCCCTAAAGTCTCCGCCCCCTCTCTGCCCTTATTCCAACCCCTTCCCCAAATCCCCACCCTGGCCCTGCCTCTTCTCTGCATCCTCCCCTCAGCGTGCTGCATCCCGCTCCTCCCCACTCCCTCCTGGAAAGTCCTAGCACTGCCAAACAGCTGATTGGCAGCGGGAAGCACTAGGGGGTAGGCGGAGGACCATGGACACGGCGTGCTCAGAGGAGGTGTGGGAGGGGAGCTTGGCTGCCAGTGGGTGCTGAGCATCCACTAATTTTCCCTGTGGGTGCTCTAGCCCCGGAGCACCCACGAAGTCAGCACGTGTGGCAGGCCACAGGAAATAACTCCACGGGCCCCGAGTTTGAGACTCCTGCAGTAGATGATCCAACAGTGTTGAAGAATGAGGTTAGTAAGGAGTTTTTCTGAAATGTTTCTTTTGCCTATCCTGCCCTGACTATTACCTAAGATGTTTTGAACCAAGATAATTTAAAGCATATTCATCAACTCTACTTGACCTCAGTGTGGCCTATACTATATACCTTGGGTACCTTGAGCAACGAATCATTTTTGTCCCCTTCCCTCCCTCTCTTGGTTTGAAACCTTTTAACTGCTCATCTTCCACCTTTGGTTGAAGCTTTACAGCTTCCAGGGTGTGGGGAGTTCTCCAGGCCTTATCCTCAGCTCTCTTCTATATTTCTTTTAGCCCTCTAGGTCACCTAGTTGCTAGCTTGAGGCTTGGCTTTATCTTGGCTGTCTTCACTCTATCAACTCCTGGCTATAACTTAAACTCTCACTGAATTTCTCCTTGGTAAAAGATTGTGTGTGGTTTTGTGTGTGTTGCACGCTCTCTCTCTCACTCACTTTACCTCAAACATCTAAATTAGCTCCCAAGGCCAGACACCTTGGCGTGATCTTTGGCTCTGGCCTTTATTCTTTCCCACATCACCCTTGACTGTACATCTCGCTGTAGGATTGTATTGGTACTAAATTCAAATTCCTCATTGATTTTTAGTGTCTCCCTAGCCATCTCTGAAAAGTAGAAGTAAGAGGGCAATGTTAAATTGTATTTTAAGTTACCTTGTATGTCTCCACTTTCTCTCAACTCAAACACACTAGTTCTAGGTTCTTCCATTTATCTCTGCAGTGGTGGATGGCTCGTGTAACGATCATTTTTAGCTAAAATGTTTGAGGTGTAGTCTTAGGAACCCCGGAAGCTAAGAACTCTTGATTGTTCTTGCTCTTACCACTGTGATGCAGGGCAAGTTACTTCATCTCTCTCCTTCACTTCTAAAACTGGGGTAATGCCTCCCTCGCAGGATATTGAGAGGATTAATGTAGTCAATGCTTCAGCAGTACTTAAAGGTGGAAAACATTACGCACATGCTAAATATTTACCCATCTGAAACAAGTGAAACACTGGGCCAGTCTGATATCACATGATAATAAATGTAACTGAGCAAAATCTGACCTAAAGTCACTTCTGTTGTGTAAGTCTTGCCTTAAAACTTCCTTTTCTCTTTAATTTATAAGTGACTGAAAAGCATGTAATCCTGCTCTGCGCTGGAGATTCTATAGAAAAATGAAATTTAGAAATGCCCACATTAAAGGAGAGTGTGTTCTCCTTCCCATAGCATCTCTTATTTTCTTGTGTTCTTTGTGTAAAAACAAAAATGTGTTTCTGCCTGGATTTTCTGTTTTCACTGATTATATGGTTCAAATGAATAGCAAACGAGCTTGTTGATGTAGACCCTAATCATATGAGGTGAGGGTTTTTGATTACAGAACTCTGGATTAATTACCTGTGTCAAGAAAGATGGCTATGAAAAGAATCTCTCAAGAGTCTGAATTCCTACCTAGTGCTTTAGTAATTGCACATGTGTGGATGCTTTCCAAACCCAGTATGTGCAAAATATTTTTTCTTTCTGCTTATGCTTTAATCTGATTTTCAAGTTGAGTGTGTAAACAGGCTATATTGAAAGACTAAATGCCCTACTTCCTTTCTGGCAGGGACCTTAGCAATGCAGTTTTCAGCGTCCTAAATGTTTAAAATTATCCCTGCTGAATGGTCTCCATTGCTTTCCTCAGGTACATAATCAGTAAAGATTAAGCATGTTTGACCCATACAGCTACCATTTATGACCAGGCCTTTTCTGAACCAGTTTAAAACTGGAATGATCTGTTGCTGTTCTTTAGCTTTATTTCCACTGCATTTACATGGTGATTGTTTTCCGTAATCTGTTGTCATGGAAAAGGGCTTGTTCTGTTTTAAACTACTCTGAATTTTGAGTATATTCTGTGAGTGAGGCATGCTCTTGTTTAAAGAGGCTTTCTCGTTCATATGAGATTGATGTGTATCATGAATCAGTCTCTTTCCTGTTTCGCTTGAAATGAGATTTTCAAAGAGGCATGGTTAAAACCACCACAAGTCGCTGCCATAATAGACTCATAGACTTTAAGGTCAGAAGGGACCATTATGATCATCTAGTCTGACCTCCTGCACAATGCAGGCCACAGAATCTCACCCACCCACTCCTGTAACAAACCCCTAACCTATGTCTGAGTTACTGAAGTCCTCAAATTGTGGTTTGAAGTCCTCAAGCTGCAGAGAATCCTCCAGCAAGTGACCCGTGCCCCCTGCTGCAGAGGAAGGTTAAAAACCTCCAGGGCCTCTGCCAATCTGCCCCGGAGGAAAATTCCTTCCTGTAAGCATTATTTTCAGACCAAATGACTACTCCTGCACAGATGAGTTCTTAATCTTCTCTCTTACTCCCCCCTGTACAGGCATCTCACACTCATGATGCAATCACAGAGGCTGCTCAGCTGATGAAGGAGGCAGTGGATGATATAATGGTTACACTGAATGAAGCTGCCAGTGAAGTGGGCATGGTTGGAGGTATGGTAGACTCAATAGCTGAGGCCATGAGCAAGGTGAGTATTTGGTACCTAGCAACCCCAAATTACATGGAAGGAAATTAATGGTTATCCTAGATGATACTGGCAACAATTACTTGACATTTAGTGTATGTTCCATTATACCACTGAAGTAGTTCAGAGAGCCAGATGCTAAATGTTCCTTAAATGGCCAGTGCTAAGACAGTTCAGCTTTCTGTGCTGATGGAACATGTTGTTCGATATTGATCATAAAGGCCTGAAGAGTTAAAAGTGTTTCCTAAATTCTTTCACTATCGGGCATTAAACAGTAAGATGTGGATTGGGCGTGAATTTTAAACAAAGCCCTTGCTTTTACTCAGTTACATGACAAACACTCAAAAAGCATTCATTCAAATAGAAAGTTTATTGATTGAACAGAAGAAAGAAAAATAAGCATTTTGTCTTGAAACTCTGTTTGCATGATTATGCAAACAAACTTAATCAGACCTTATCAAAGCCTCTCTCTCCTTTTGGAGTCAAAATATCAGTGTCTCTTATTTTCAGAGATGAAAAAGAAAACGTTCTTTGATGAAAAGGAAAAGGTTAATTTTATTCTCAGTCCTGATCTGAAGAGCATTCACTTATCTTGTTTTTAACAAACAAATACAAGGTGAATGAGTAACAGTATAGAAAAGAGGGAGGAAATAGACTTTGATTGATGTTTCTGGAACACTTATTAGTTAGGAGTGGGTGCTTTGGCTGGCAAGTCAACCATGACACTTGCTGCTTGGACCCTGGTTAGTTACGGTCTGGTCAGGGCCATCATTTGGTGGCATCCTTTCTCTTTAGACAAGACAGGTTTGGTTGAATGCAGTATGATTGACTTCAGGATTTGATGCAAAGTCAGGAGAGTGCAAAATAGTGGGACAGCAAATAATGCAACAAGGAGATGCAATACAGGATCCTATGTGGCTTTGCAGTGCTGGTAGTTAGATATTCCCCCAAGTGGGCTGAGGACTGGATATCATGATATTATGATGACTTTCAGCACTGACGGGTGAAAACAAAGTTACTTAAAACAAGAGCAAGGCCAGCCTGCCTTCCTTGTGGAAGAAAGTCCTTCAGTCTGGTTTACTCTTTCTGTCTGGCGATCAGGGAAGATGCGATGAGACAAGATGAGCTGGGATGCAAAATGGGCTGCGGATGAGAGAGAGAGAATGTTTTTTTCAAAGTCTCTTTTTAATAACTCAAAAAAGGGAAAAAGTGGGCAGCATAGTTCATCCACCTCATTATTTTATTCACCAGTTAGACCTAATATCTGTCTCACTCATTTTGTTACATTAACGTCCAGCTCCACATCATCTGTTTTTAACAAGTATAATTGGATTATATTGACGTGGCCTTTTTTGTTTAGATTAATCCAGTTTCTCTGTTTCATTCTCTTGCACCTGTTTAAAACATTCAGTATTATAAACAACATATCCAGTTTTCCATGGTTGTAACATCTTACAAACTTTCACATGCTTTTTACAGTTGAGGTTAGGGTGACTTTGTTGGTCCAGCAATCACAACAAACCCTACCATATGAAATCATAAAACTAGGAGACAGTTAGCATTAATTGCAAAATAGTACTGATGCACATGATGGAACTTGCATTTTCAATAGACACAAAATCATTCCCTTTTGTTAGCACTGGTGAGATAGGATTTGTGACAAAGTTCCTCCTCTACCTTGGTGGGTCCTGTGCTTACTGACGGATTTGTTCACCTCAGTGATCTTCCCCTCTTGTGGAACCCACAGTCTGGGTCAGCTCCACCTGTGTCTGATCAGGAGTTGGGAGGTTTGGGGGGAACCCGGGCCCGCCCTCTACTCCGGGTTCCAGCCCAGGGCCCTGTGGATCGCAGCTGTCTATAGTGCCTCCTGTAACAGCTGCATGACAGCTACAACTCCCTGGGCTACTTCCCCATGGCCTCCTCCAAACACCTTCTTTATCCTCACCACAGGACCTTCCTCCTGGTGTCTGACAATGCTTGTCCTCCTCAATCCTCCAGCAGTACACTCTCTCACTCTCAGCTCCTTGCCTTCTTGCTCCCAGCTCCTCACACACGCTCCTTCTCCTCTGGCTCCTCCCTGCCTGACTGGAGTGAGCTCCTTTTTAAACCCAGGTGCCCTGATTAGCCTGCCTTGATTGGCTGCAGGTGTTCTAATTAAAGTAGCTCTCTCTACTGCCTTCTAGAAAGATCTTAATTGGCTCCAGGTGCCTTGATTAACCTGGAGCAACTGCCATTTGGTTACCAGGGTACTAGGGATTTGTTTAGCCTGGGGCTAACATACCTGTTTCTCAGTACTTTACTGTAGCCATCTGGCCTTGCCCCATCACAGATTATTTTGGAGATCTATTCCATTGAGTGGTGTGTCGGTATTTAAGAAAACAATCAAAAATTAGAAATTTCAATTATTTGGTCTTGCAAATGAGTTAAACTGCCTTGTAAATGAGCATTGGAGTAGAAGAGGTTTAGCGCATTACAACATAGGTTCTTTTCCTCATTAAGTGACTCTCCCTTCTGACAATAGTCTTAGACTGGGACTTGTTTTGTCTTATTTGATAAAGATAACAATATAAGTAACAAGTACCTGAAATGACAGGTGATAGAAACATTTCTGATATGCAAAGAAACAAGAAGTGCTCTAAAGCGGAAATAATTGTTTTCAGGTATCTCTGTGTACTGGTTGATGGCATGGTCCCAATACCTCAGTTGGCTGAAGACATAGTGCTGGGCTGCTTGATTTAATTGCATAGAGGAGAGTCATTTTAGACTGCATCTGCTTTAAATGAAGTTAGCAGCCTGTAATTTTCAGTTTTTTGCTTTGATCATTTTTATCTCTATGTGCTAAGAACTTCCTTTCTATCTGCCAGGGTTTGTATCAAGTCTTCTCTTATGAAAGTCGCCCCCTCTTCCAATTTAATATGTTTTTCCCCTCTTGGAAGACTCTTTACAACTAGGAGTCAGTTCTGAGGTCAGGTTAAATGTGGTAAACATTGCTGGTACAAAACTCTGCCATTTCAGAATTTTGAGATTAGGAGTAACTTCCCTAGGAACTTTATCAATGATTAACACTTCATTCAGATTCCTCATTCGCTTGTTCAGTTTGAACCAACCTCAAAGAATTGAAGCTTACACTTGAATGAAGTACATGAAGGTCAAAGAGAAAAAAAAACCTAACTAATACATCGGTGGTCATTTGCTATGGGGAAAAAGTGGGCAGTTATTTCCCTTCCCCTCAGCCAGGCTTTTCAGTCTGTCTTCCATTATGTTTTTCACTTTTTGCATGCTCACTCACACATATTCAATTTTTCAGGATATAATATCCCATATAATGTTCTTTATTCTAAAACTTCTCCCTCTCTCCCCCCCGCCCCAGTTTTTCCTGAATGACACTCTGGTGACATATCCATATTTAGAGAAGTTTGCCAATTTTAACACAAAATAACAAGTAGAAAGCTGTTGCATAGCAACCAAGTATGTGAGGCTTTCTAGGAAGAGAAATCAGAAGGATGGGTTAGCAATTATCTTCCCTCGAAGGGGAGTGTCTCAAAACTGTAATCTTTATTTTCTTGGCTAGAGAACTACCTTTGTAGCAAAAATGCATATGGTAGTCTTATAAATCCTGGGCAATATTTTCTATCATGTTGTCTTCTAAAACAAGCTAGTCTGGTTTTAGTTCATGGCAGGGAAAATGAGATGAACTTGAGGAACACAGTGGAGGAAGCCACGTCTGAAGAGTCTTTACCTAAGATAATTAGCAAGTCTCTCTGAGAAAAACATAACTAGTAAACTGGGAGTATGCTAGTCTCAAAAGGAAGGTAGGGGAAGTTTAACTTATTAAGCAAATACATTTTCCATCATCTCTTGCTAACAAAAAGAAATTTAAACAGTCTTATTTATACTAGGCTTCATGTTTAATTTTACTCAGTCTCTGGCATTTTGGTGCCTGAGTGGTATGCAGAATGGAAAGTTTGAAGGCATGACCTAAAGGAATGTTACAGAGACTAATAGGGTGAAAGATCTGTCTTGTGATCATTGTACATTCATTTTTAGATCTAATGGGCTGCAGGTCAGGGAAACTAAAAGAAAAAAGAAAAAGTGAACTTGGGAAGAAACTCAGGACTTGCTGAATATGTGGGCACTCAACTGCGTATTCTATACAAATGACATGAAATTAGTGATGTAAGCTACGAAGCTTTACTGTACATTTGAGGCTCATTTTGTATTTAACTCTGTGTTGTGCAATTGCAGTACTAGACTGAAAAGTTTAGTAATCTGTGTGTCCTTCGTGCCTGCCATTGCTTTCATGTTTTCCCCTCTCTCCACAGCTGGATGAGGGCACACCTCCAGATCCAAAGGGAACATTTGTTGATTATCAGACTACGGTAGTGAAATATTCTAAAGCCATTGCTGTAACAGCACAGGAAATGGTAAGAGAAACTAGCAAGCGTTTTATAAAATAGCTGGGTAACAGCTATCAAGTATGTGTAAGAAACTGAAACAGCTGTACAGTGTTAATCTTGAACCAATTCCAACTGGAGCCTTTTCTTTGTGACATCAACTTCTAGTTGATCTGTTTTGTGAGTAGGCAAAATAAGGGTGTTGCCACCATTTCCTGGACTTCTTCACTGGAACCTGATTGTATGATGGACAGAAGTGCGCTACCAGCAGAGTCATTCTGCTGCATCTCTCTCTGGCTAACTCAAAGTACGGGGCTTTAAATAGTATATGCTATTCTCTTTACCTTGCTGCCCAAAAGAACAAGCTGTGAAAACAGGAGAGAACACCTTAGGAGGCCTGTGCTAGAACATGACAGTAACCAAAAGAGATGCTTCCATGAGGAAGAGGGTGGAGGGAATGGGATAGAAATACAGTGTTCGGGAACAAGCGAAGTGAAGCAAAAAGGAAGTTACGCTGATTACTGGGGAGAGAATGATGTTAGGAATAGCAGTAGTACAAAACTCTGTCCACCATGTCATTACTGATCTATTTTGGGCCCAGCTGATTTAGACTGTTGTAGACGTTGATATGATTTATACCCTCATCAAGAGAATAATACTGGAGCTGTTCTGTTACTTGAACCTGTCTTGAAACAATGGTTTGACTGTGCCAGAACATTTTATGGCAGAGGATTTCTTTCCACTACAGGCTAAACTAAGACCAACCTATTCATGTCATTAATTTGATCGTGAAGCAGTCTGTTAACACGCCACAGCTGGTTTTAAACAGACTTGTCTAGCCAGTTTTACAATTTAAAAGTTGAGTGGCTATATTCCTCCTACTGTAATGGGAAAAAGCATCAAATTTGGACGTCTTTGTTAATGGTTTTTTGGCATGAGATGTATATATTAGTGGAATGTGATGTCAAGTACTTCTCATGAGGCTTACTTTTTATGAGAAACAAATAAAGGTATGTATTGAAACAGCTTTAATCAACCCTTCAAAGCATTGGAATCTTGTCCTATCATAAGTTTTTCTTGCTGACCTACATTAGCCCTTTGGGGTGTGATATTTAATTATTCTTTAATTTTATCCCTTAATTGAGATCAAACCTTGCAAGACAATTGTTAAATTCATGAAATGAGCAATGGTCAAATTTTTGTTTTCTCTCACAGAGTTCCCGGTGATGTGATTCACTTGGGCATAAAATGAAGTGGGGCGGGATCTTTGGCTAATTAGGTCCTTTCTTGATTCTGATGATTCATACTAATGGTTAATATAATAAACTGTATTAATCTGTTAGTAAAGAATACTCTACTTTTTTTAAATATAAGGATAATATTATTGCATGCTACCAAAAAAACCCTACATAGCTGTGCAAAAAAAAAAAGAGAGAGTGCGCGCGCGAGAGAGAGAATCTTTGCAGGTACTGTAGTGAGTTGTCATTTCAACAGAGCAGTTAACTCTTCTCCATGCACATTAGGAATTTGTCTCAGGCCAGTTTATGGTTTTATCCAAAGGCGGGAATGTCAGTCCTTTCACCAGTTTTCACAAGCAGAAATAGAACAATGTCGCCTTCACAGAATTGGCAGATATTCCAGGAAAAGTTTCACTTTTTGTACTCCTGAATCAGAAACTCTTCATTTTGTACATTTCCAGCCATTTCCTTCTTGCCCCAGAGGTCTTGCATGTTCTGAGAGTCTTAGGAACCACTTAAGATCCTTCCACTCCACATCATGGTGACCCTCAGTGGGGCTGAGGAGGGTCTAGAAGAGAGTGGGTTGCTTAGCCCATCAGTGCGAAATGGAGGGGGCGGCTGTTGTGCAGTGTGAAGCACTCTTCCCGCCCCTTTCTACTCCTCCCCAAATTCACCTACTAAGCTGAGAGTATTGAGTGCTTTTGCAGTCGTCTGCTGTACTGAGGAGTGAATTTCCATTTCTAACTGCCCCTCAGTTACTTTGTGTTCTGTGGGTGCCTAGTTACTGTGGTTCTAATAAAGCATGTTTGCTTGTCTTTTCGGCTCATAGAATTCTAGCTTGAAACTGAATTGCTAAGACAGCAGCAGGTACCCTATCTCAGGTGCTGCAAAAACATACGTGTGCTTCTAGGCAATGTAGAGTATTAACAAGCTGGTTTTATGCCTGTCGTTGTTTTATTGCCTGTTTTCTTTTTTCAGATGACTAAGTCGGTTACTAACCCGGAGGAGTTGGGAGGACTTGCATCACAAATGACCAATGACTATGGGCATTTGGCTCTCCAGGGCCGAATGGCAGCAGTTACAGCTGAACCAGAGGAGGTCTGCAGTTTTTAGACCTCTAAACTCTGAATGCACAGTGATGTCGACATTAAGTATTCTCTTGCACTTTAAAATAGGGGGAGGGAAATGGAGTACAGTAACCAAAGACAGTAGTCCACCCAATTGCTATAATGCTGCTGCAGTTATACCCAAGTCTGAGTCTTCTCTTGTGCAGTCAAATAGAAAATAGGGTCACAACCTTCTACCAAAACCTAGTAGGGGTGTTTTCTCTGAAACATTTCTGAGATCATTTAAAAGGAATACAGTAAATATTTTCCCAGGTAGGGAAATTCTGTTTACTGTACTTCAGTCTTGTCAACCATCTGTTTGTCCAACATGTAGGAAGATAGACTCTGTCCCATTGTCACTGGAAATATTGACACATGGGGTGGGATTTTCAGAAGGATTCCACCTGGGCCTAACATTGCATTATAGGCCCCATTCCATGGTTTCAGATCTGGAGATCTGTACTCAAACCTCTCTCTCTTCCACCGGATTTCATGTTTGGGCCTATTTGTTTTAGCACTCCATCAGTACCTTTTAAAAAGAGTCAATTCAAGCATACAGCACACAACTAGATAAAAGCTTTAATGCTATTATTTTCTCTGAAGGGAAGGGGGAACTAGTAGAAAATGTTTACATTCCATCTTGTTGGAATAAAGTCCAAAATATTACTATCTTCGTTTTCATCACAGTTGAATCATAAATTAGCCACTGTTTGCCATTACAGTCCCTATATATCTTATGTAGGCTATCTAATCTACCCATTTTGCACCACTTTCACTACTGTGGTATATGACCACCTATGAAAAACACCTGTAGATAGATATTTATTTACAATACAGACACAGCGCAGCACAATACTCTGTATGTATATATACACGTAGGCTGTAACATGCATTCTCTTGCAGCATTGCTCATGCAAAGTGTATGTGAATGAAGAGCTGCGGAATACAGCAAAACATTTTCTATTAGTATTTAAGTTTTTAAACAAGTTTGTTTCTACTGTTCTTATCCCTTTTTATCTCACTTTTTGTGAAATGTCTCGGGCACTAGTTTTCTGTTAGGAATGTTACAGATTAGCAAATATTAGAGGCCAAAGAAAGTAAGCTTTTAATTTCTAAAAGTGTGTGTGTTCACACCACAAGCCAAATTATAGGAGTTACTCACCAAGTCAGAGGACAGAAATATCCGATCAATCGTGAACAACTCTTCAGCGTCGATCATCAAATATTTGAAACAAATTGCTTGCAACACTACAGAACTATTCTCCAGAATAACTGGAAAGTTTCCATCTGCTTGCAGGCAACCTAGAAACAGAAAATTGGAGACATTTCTGTAATTATTCACTACAGATCATTTCCCCCAGTCTCATGATTTGATGAATCACATAAACATACTTTTTTCTCCTCTCCTCAAACCATTTCACATGTACCAGGGGTTCTCAAACTTCATTGCACTGCGACCCTTTTTCTGACAACAAAAATTATCACAGGACCCCAGGAGGGAAGACCAAAGCCTGAGCCCCTCCACCCCGGGGATCATCTGAGGCTGGGGGACCAAAGCCAAAGCCCCAGAGCTTCAGCCACAGGCAGGGGGTGCCTGTAACTTGAGCCCTGTCGCCCAGAGCTGAAGCTCTCTGGCTTTGTCTTTGGCCCCAGGTGGCGGGGCTCAGGCTTCAGCTTTGGTCCCAGGCTCCAGCAAGTCTAAGCCAGCCCTGGCAACCCCATTAAAACGGGGTCCCAACCCACTGTTTGGGAACCGCTGACATATACCATACTGCACTGAGAGGGAGATTCTGAGAGATAATAGGAGGAAGGGAATGGTCGTTGTCCTTTTTCTCCATCATGTGTATGGTACTCAGGGCATGATTAAAAATCTTGGAATCACTGAAGATGACTGCTTTTTCTCTATTGATTCTTAGACCATTGGTGTTTAGCTCCATTGGCCAGTTACAGTGTCAGATTATCAAGACAAAAGACCTTCACACAGTTTTTGACTTATTTATTACACCTCCCCACTGACAGTTCACTTGAGTTTATTTTAATATTCTTGGTGCTGAATAAGTCAAAATCAATGACTTACATTCATCATGGGTACTGCTAGACACACTGAACATTCATTTATGAAAATAGTGCACATTTAACTTCAGCTTTAAGTAAAATAATTTCATTATTGAAACTAATAGCTGCAATTCCTACTTACTTATTAACCAAAATACACACACAATTATATGTAAATGGATGTAGCATTGGTTCGTGTTTCTCAGACCACACTGCTCAACTCTATTTCAAGATTAATAGTAAATCCGAAATAGTGATGCTTTTAGAGGTATGTGTAGGTTTGGCTCTTTTATATGGATGTGCTAAGTATTGGAGAACAAATTAATAGCCAAGAACTTTTGCTAGATTCATCTGTGAATGAAATCGGGGTACTCAGAACTAAGCGTACATACTCCTCAACCTACTTTGATCAGAGTGGAGGAGGAGCCTGTATGCCTTGAGGTCAGCTCACCCTGAGAACAAGCAGTTCATTTTTGCATTATACCTCAGGCAATGAAATATTACAGCATGGAGGCGTACGTGTTTTTGTGACGTTTCTACTATCTTTTTAGAAATACCTAAATTAGACGTGGGTAAATTTCCTATGCTAATCACATAAGACATGTCCAGATTCTGATCCCCTAACTCAGGTCAAATAGTATTCTCCTTCCTGAGTGGTCCCATTGAAGTTGAGGGAATCACGTGTAGATTAAGATGCTACTTAGCATGAATAAGGTATGTCAGAATCTGGCCCTTCTTTATGATCTTTGCAGGAACTGTACTGGTGGACAAGTATTTGCAACAAAAACTGTGCAAGTTTTACGTTTCCATTTGTACAAAGTCTCAACATTCTAAGTACCTTCTTTGTCTCCTATTTCCCCTTCCCCACAATTTGTTGCCTATCTAGATAGGGTTCCAGATCAGGACTCGGGTACAGGATCTTGGTCATGGATGTATCTTTCTAGTACAGAAAGCTGGAGCTCTACAGATTTGCCCTACGGACAGCTACACCAAGAGGGAGTTGATAGAATGTGCTCGTGCTGTAACTGAAAAGGTAAGATGTCCCTTGTTGTTTCATAGATTCAGAAGGGATCGTTGTGATCATCTAATCTGACCTCTTGCATAACACAAGTCACAGACCTTCCCCCAAATAATCCCTAGAGCTAGGGTGACCAGATGTCCCAATCTTATAGGGACAGTCCCAATTTTTGGATCTTTTTCTTATATAGGCTCCTATTACCCTCCCCCCCCCATCCAAGTTTTTAACACTTGCTGTCTGGTCACCCTACCTAGAGCAGATCTTGTTAAAAAAAACATCCAGTCTTGATTTAACAGTTGTCAGTGACGAAGAATCCTCCATGACCCTTGGTTAAATTGTTTCATTGGTTAATTACACTCACAGTTAAAAATCTACGCCTAATGTCTAGTCTGAATTTGTCTAGCTTCAGCTTCCAGCCATTGGATCGTCTTATACTCTATACTTAAATTATGATGGGGTTTTCTCAGATTTCATCATTTTGAAGCAGATACACTGTGAACATTGCATAGCTGCAGTGGGTCGCTGTTAGCAGAGTGTTAAAATTCAAGATCCAGTGACACTTCCCATGAGATGGGGATTGCACTATAGCCCTTGACCAAGGTTCATCCCCTCCCCACCATCCCTCTAGTATTAGTGTGTCTGTCTTGTTCACCTGGCTGTTTTTTCCTTCCCAGCAGTAGTTTCATTTCAATGGTTCTGATATATACATATTCCAAACAAATGATTTGGGATTTGCAGCACTTACACATCCACTCTTGGGAGCCCAAATTCCCAGTGTCTGCCATGTTGCTAGGCCAGAGTAACTAACTGAAGATACAAACTACGCTTCTCTATTTGAAAGACAAACTGTATTTGACATAAAATATCATTTTGATGTAGTGATCTGTTATGACATGGTGGCTGTAGTACTGCTAGTAAATGAATACCCCCGAAGGGAAAATGGAGTAACTACTGCGCCTCTTAACCTCTTGGCATAGTATCACAATCTGGACTTGTGCACTGCGCCAACATTTAGGATTGGGTTCTTTATTCTGAATCAGGGATGGGGAGATCACTATAGAACTGAAGCAGAAGAGTGGGAAGAGCTGTGTAGTGTGGGTCAACACCGATTTGTCTTTTAAACAAGCTGCATGACGAAGTTGAGTTGCCAAGAACTTCAGTCATCCTTGTGATCACGTTACTGAGCAGCACCATAGATTGCTGAAAAGTAATTGTGACACTGAAATAAATGCACCGACCTCCTTTATTGACTGTGCAGACTACTGTAAGATAATTGGAATTCTTATTTATTGTAGCTGGGGGACGCTTTTCCTTTCATTTAGATATTATGGAAAATGAGTGGTTACACTATTGATTGCAGAGTGTCATTATTTATATGCAGAGCAGATGCAGTTAAGGCCTCCATGATCTGCTCATTTATTGTGTATCCTGCTTGATCAGGAGACAGCCTTTTCCTACTGTGAAAGACAAATGCCAATAGCAGGCTTCCTTCTATGGAAAAACTAATCAAACCTGCTAGTGTGCAGCTAGAGCAGGCAGGGGAGGGGAAAGGGAGAGGTTTATCATAGATTGTGAAATGAGATCACAAAATGAATTGCACCTGTTGATTCTCATCACAGGAGTTAATTTAACTCAGAAATCAGTTCATTATGCTTTGTTTTAATGTGACCCTCTTTTTTATTTTCCTGTTTCCAGGTTTCCTTAGTTCTGTCTGCCCTTCAAGCAGGAAACAAAGGGACTCAGGCTTGTATCACTGCAGCTAGTGCTGTGTCGGGGATAATTGCAGATCTGGACACAACTATCATGTTTGCTACAGCTGGAACCCTTAATGCTGAGAATAATGAATCATTTGCGGATCACAGGTCAGTGATACTGAAAAAGCTGGTGGAGGGGGTTGGCTGCAACAAGGGGTGCGGGGGGCAATAGATAAATGTCCTGCTAATCGCTAATAGAGGGAGTGGAGGTGCAGTTTTTCTGCCTTTTCAAACCCCTAATAATGAAGCCAGAGAAGCAAGAGAGAAATAGGAAAGCTTTGGGGTCAGTGCTTCAAAAGCTGTGTAAAGTAGCCTGTATAGTAAAAGCAAATTCCATTTTGCCCATTTGTGTGGGGGAGGAAATTTTAAGTAATAGCTGGATAATTTCTCAACTGTTTCAAAGGGAAACCTCAAAGATCAGTTTTATCCAAATTTTTTAATAAATCCATTTCTATATTTCATTCTTAACTGATTGTTACACTGTGATCCTAGTATGAAAAATTAACTGTCCATGCATTCAAAGAGAAAGTTTTCCAATGATTTTTGCAAGACTTATTTTTGACTTTATGTCTTTTTCTTCGTGGGTTACTAAATGCACTTTCCCGCTGCTGATGTTGGAGATTATTAATGGAAGAGATGCTGGAGTGTCAGTGATGCTGTCATTTGGTGAGATGATGACACAGGTTTCCTTCTGATAGTGTCTGAAATAGAATGAGAGATTTGCAGCATCCAGGCCATTATTCTCCTCATATTAAAAACCTGATTCTAATGGTCAAGACTGAGCTGTTGCCTAACAGCGCAATTGGCCTACACTGCCAGCATTTAACTCAGTACAGTGCCAGTGGCTTGAGGAGTATGAAACGTACAATGCAGCCCAAATTATTGCAGCTTTATATAGTAAGAGTTAGGGTTCGTTTTTTATCATCAAATAATAAGTTTGTTAAATGCTGTGTGACAAGTGTGAAGACAAGGTCCTGCTTCAAAGAGCTGAACATTGAAATGCAAGATTGGAATGCAAAAAAAGATACAAAGGCTGAGCAGTGATGATTAGCAGTAATTTCATTCATAGAATCATAGAATATCAGGGTTGGAAGGGACGTCGGGAGGTCATCTAGTCCAACCCCCTGCTCAAGGCAGGACCAATTCCCAAATAAATCATCCCAACCAGAGCTTTGTCAAGCCTGATCTTAAAAACCTGTAAGGAAGAAGATTCCACCACCTCCCAAGGAAACCCATTTCAGTGCTTCACCAGCCTCCTAGTGAAAAAGTTTTTTCTAATATCCAACCTAAGCCTCCCCCACTGCACTTAGAAAACATACTCTTCACAGTACACGAAACAGTCATATCCAGCTCTTCGAAACCCTTCAGAAGTTCAAGCAGCTATCCAAATCCCACCCTCAGCCTCCAAACTGCAAACTAAACAATCCCAGTCCCAGCCCTCCTCATAAGTGATTTCTACTCCAGCCCCCCGTAATCACTTTGTGACCCCGCTGGACATTTCCCACATTTTCACATCCGTCTGTAGTGTGGCCACAACTGGACACATCCTCCGATAGGCCTCACAATGGCCGAATAGAGGGGAAGATCACGTCCCCAATCTACCGAAGCCACTACTTAACAAGCCAAAATAGCCTTAGCCCTCTTGTCAACAAGGCACACTGTTATTCATACACGCCTTACTGACCCTAGGTCCTCGCCAGAACGCTCCTAACTTCAAGTCCTATCTGTAAAAGTGAATGCTATACTCCTTCAGATCGACCCGCCTTGTCCGGTGAAACCTCATCAATTCTTAATGCCCAACCCAATGGTCTATGTCCTCTGTACCTGTCCCTACCCTCCACGAATCACCCACACCTCCCAGTTATAAGTGTCATCTCGCAATTTCTGAATCCCCACACCAATACCTGTCCCAGCAATAAAGACCAGATAAGAAACAAAACATGGCACCCAGAGCCGACCCTAAGGGCATACCCCCGTAAAAACCGTACTGCACACCATAGACATGGAGTCCATTGATCACTACCAACTCTAATACTAGCCACGTTCACATATCGCTCCATTAAGCCAGCCTAAAACTTTCACTTGCTGTCAAGAAACGTGAACGTAACAAAAGCTTATATAAGTCAAGGAATACATCCACGCTTCCCGCATCGCACAGAGCCAATTGTCTCTCAGTAAAGGGCACATATTTAGTCCAGCGACTCCCTGGTGAATCAGGCGACTGTCCTGTGAATCACTTTTTACTCTCCCTACTGGCTCAGAATGGATGCCTTAGGAGCCTCTCCATGATTTTTCCAGGGACTGAGGTGAGGCTGACTGGCCTGTAGTTCCCCGGATCCTCCTCCTTCCATTTTTTAAAGATGGGCGCTACATTAGCCTTTTTTCATTCATCCGGGACCTCCCCCAGTCACCACGAGTTTTCAAAGATAATGGCCAATGCCTCTGCAATCAATCCACCAACTCCTTTAGCCCCCTCGGATGCAGCGCATCCGGCCCCATGGACTTGTGCTCATCCAGTTTTTCTAAATAGTCCCAAACCACTTCTTTCTCCACAGAGAACTGGTCACCTTCCCATACTGTGCTGCCCAGTGCAGCAGTCTGGGAGCTGACCTTGTTCATGAAGACAGAGGCAAAAAAACCATTGAATACATTAGTTTTTTCCACACCCTCTGTCACTAGGTTGGCTCCCTTATTCAGTAAGGGGCCCACACTTTCCTTGACATTCTTCTTGTTGCTAACATACCTGAAGAAACCCTTCTTGTTACTCTTAACGTCTCTTGCTAGCTGCAACTCCAAGTGTGATTTGGCCTTCCTGATTTCACTCCTGAATGCCTGAGCAATATTTTTATACTCCTCCCTGGTCATTTGTCCAGTCTTCCACTTCTTGTAAGCTGCTTCTTTGCGTTTAAGATCAGCAAGGATTTCACCGTTAAGCCAAGCTGGTCTCCTGCCGTATACTATTCTTTCTACACATAAGGATGTTTTTTTCCTGCAACCTCTATAGGGATTTTTTAAAATATAGCCCGCTCTCCTGGACTCCTTTCCCACTCATGTTATTCTCCCAGGGGTTCCTGTCCATCAGTTCCCTGAGGGAGTCAAAGTCTGCTTTTCTGAAGTCCAGGGTCCATATTCTGCTGCTCTCCTTTCTTCCTTGTGTCAGGATCCTGAACTCAACCATCTCATGGTCACTACCTCCCAGGTTCCCAATCCATGTTTGCTTCCCCTACTAATTCGTCCCAGTTTGTGAGCAGCAGGTCTAGAAGAGCTCTGCCTCTAGTTGGTTCCTCCAGCACTTGCACAAGGAAATTATCCCCTCCACTTTCCAAAAACTTCCTGGATTGTCTGTGCACCATTGTATTGCTCTCCCAGCAGATATCAGAGTGATTCAAGTCTCCCATGAGAACCAGGGCCTGCGATCCAGTAACTTCTGCTAGTTACCAGAAGAAAGCCTAGTCCACCTCATCCCCCTGGTCTGGTGGTTGATAACAGACTCCCACCACAACATCACTCTTGTTGCTCACACTTCTAAACTTATTCCAGAGTCTGTCAGTTTTTTCTGCAGTTTCATACCGGAGCTCTGAACAGTCATACTCCTCTCTTACATACAGTGCAACTCCCCCACCATTTCTGCCCTGCCTGTCCTTCCTGAACAGTTTATATCCATCAGTGACAGTGCTCCAGTCATGTGAGTTATCCCACCAAGTCTCTGTTATTCCAGTCACATCATAGTTCCTTGATTGTGCCAGGACTTTCAGTTCTTCCTGCTTGTTTCCCAGGCTTCTTGCATTTGTGTATAGGCACTTAAGATATCTCGCTTATTGTCCTGCTTTCTCAGTCTGAGACAGGAGTCCCCCTCTTGCACTCTCCTGCTCGTGCTTCTTCCTGGTATCCCATTTCCCCACTTACCTCAGGGCTTTGGTCTCCTTCCCCCAGTTAACCTAGTTTAAAGCCCTCCTCACTAGGCTAGCCAGCCTGCTTGCAAAGATGCTCTTCCTTCTCTTAGTTAGGTGGAGCCCGTCTCTACCTAGCACTCCTCCTCCTTGGAACACCATCCCATAGTCGAGGAATCCAAAGCTTTCTCTCCGATACTACCTGTGTAGCCATTTGTTGACTTCCACAATTTGACGGTCTCTACCCAGGCCTTTTCCCTGCACAGGGAGAATGGATGAGAACACCATTTGCTCCTCAAACTCCTTTATCCTTCTTCCCAGAGCCACGTAGTTCCACATTCCTTATTTTGTTACCTAACCTATCACTTCTTTGAAGGGATATCTAGCGGTTATGTATGTCCTTTCAGACCATTTGCTAAGGGAAGGGCTAAAGCTTTTATGCAGAGGCTTAAACGGAATATGCAAAGTGTGTATGTATAAACAGAGGTTGGGGTGGGGGGAACAAAGCAACAGTGTGGTGTCCATGTACAGTTTGTTGAACAGTTTCTCCTCCTTACAGTACATCTTAATATTGTACCTCAAAACTTACTTTTGCTGTTAAAAATAGCAATCTTTTTTGGGAAGGAGACAGATAAGCAAAGAGCTCAGACAGTCCAGGAGTTAAAAACTCAGTATGTTTTGTATATTGCATTATAAAACATAATTCAATTCTAATTAAAACTTTCTTTAAAGCAAAAACCCAAACTGCTGTCTACTGTCTCTTTGCATTCAAAAGGTATTACCTGCTTTTTTATGCATTGTGTCTGTGTTTTATAATCTTTAATTGCTGTGGGAAGTGCAGCAATTGATCTTTTTTCAGTAAAGCTGGATAATCATTTTGATTTCCTTTTACCTAAATGAGTAATTGGAGTAAGAGAGTATGCATGAAACAGCTGCTATGTAAGAGCAGATTTTTCCAAATTCTGAATATATGGATTTAATACTGTGCACTTCCAACGTAACTGAAGATTGCCCCATTTCTATAAAAAGAAACATACTTTCCAACTAGTATGCTCTCATGAGTTATCTTACCATAAGCCTTGTTTAAACTGGAGTTTAAAGGTGTGATGTTAGTATGTGGTTTGCCTTGAATTCTACATTAAACTGGTCAAGATAAATCCTAGGAGAGACCCTGTACTTAAACTCAACCAGTTGCGCATTTCAATGTGCCTTGTCTAGACCAAATTTTTAATGTGTGTGACCATGCATTGACTAATATGTTAACATCGCACTTTTAAATCCTTGTTTAAAGAAGTTACAAGTTTTTCCGTCCACTGTATCTAGCAATCCTGAGAATTCCAGTTGCTGGGTTTTGTGCGGGTTTTGTTTATTTCTAGGCTTACTCTTTTTATGTTCAGTAAAGCATAAGGGCTGTGGGTCTGGCAGCTCTTAACCCTTCACTTTTGTTTTCTAACCTTTTTACTGAAGTTCAGTACTCACAATAGTTAACTGGATGGTCTGTTCTTTCCCCTGAATATAGGGGCAGGAGTTGAAATATTTTAGATTTGTCTGCCTGAAGAGTTTATGTGAAGGGAAAAAAAAGATATCAATCATGTTTTCTGCAGCTTCTCCCTTTCCCGTCCTCCCCCACAGATCATTATTTTCTTTTCCATAGAACGTGCTGGTGGAGGTTTGACAACTGGTAGTTACAGCATGGCTTGGCTTAATCTCTCCACATTAGGACCCTGTGCTCCCTCCCTCTCCCTATTCCCATATCTCATTTCCTTTCAAGAGGAAGTCACTTCATTGAGTCATCCTGAGTCTGGTGTGTTGACAACCTGAAACGTAATGCATCTGTTCGAAGTGAGAATTGCAACCTGACTTTAGAGTTGCAGCTAGGATTATCACTAGTAGACACTGGTATGCTGACCTACATACAGCCCTTTGTCTATGTAGCACTTTCTCTGTTAGCCAGGGCAATGTTGAATAGTTGTTTTTTTTTCTCTTGTCCCTTTCCTCTCTCCTGCTTCCCTTTTTTCTCCAGGGAAAATATCCTGAAAACAGCAAAAGCTTTAGTTGAAGATACAAAGTTGCTTGTGTCTGGGGCTGCCTCAAGTCAGGATAAATTAGCCCAAGCTGCTCAGTCATCGGCTGCCACCATCACACAACTAGCAGAGGTGGTAAAACTGGGAGCAGCCAGCCTGGGATCAGATGACCCTGAAACACAGGTATGAGGTGTTGCGGGAGCAGAAAATAGACCAATGTTTGTAGTGTTTAAAGACATGGAGAATATCACAGAATTGAGAACTCTGGAGGTACAGTGTAATTTTTTTTAAAGTTTCTTTCAGTGGGACTGAGGCTTCCAGGTCAGTTAGGCACTTAGGAAAATTTTACCCAGAGATAGCACAAACCTTGCAGTGCCTCTCTTGAATGATTTGCGGTTGAATCAGGCACCTCCCCTCTTCGAAAAATAATCCTGCAAAAATGGACAAGACTTGGTATAGGGTGTCTGATCCTTCCCCCACCAGTTTTGGAATGTTTTTTTGCAGGAATATTCTCCAGTGCCTTGTTTTTAAATGGCTCATCGTGAAGCTTCCCATGGGAGACCATCCCATAGTTTAACTGATTTCACTGCTAGAAAGGTTTTCATTGCGTTTAAGACCAAGCTACACACCTGTTGTTATTTGTATCATGTGAACAGTATGCTAGAACTTCACAGATATTTCTAGATTATTTTACTCTCTTTTGAGTCATTTAATTCTTCAAAGTAGATTCAATTAAACATTTAATTGTTGTTTGAATCCTGGTGAAATGTGGGCTGGTGTATGCACTGTAGATGTGTCTGTGTTAGTAAATTAATCTGAAAATGTCTGATTGTTTGAGGTACTGGAAAAAATGTGTATCTCACTCTCCTCTTTGACCTCACATATGATCTTTGTTCCAGTGTCAACTTCCAGAGCATTCCTCTGGGGGGGGAATATTTTTGAAACTGAAAATGTTTGCTTCAGGAGCAATATTTTGATAATTTCATGTTTCAAACTAGCAACACTGGGGAATTTTAAGTATTTATTACACTTCCTAGCTGACAATACCAGTTTGCCAGTAAAAACCACTCAGCACTAGCAATTATTTTTTTGTACCACTTGTATATGTGGTGTGATAATCCGTAGTGGGGGGTGGAGGAAGGAGTTCAAATGATAGTTTTAAGTATAGTGTGTGTCTAAAGGTACAGACATTTTGAATACCTTCTGCACAAGGTACCAAGATACAAAATGTAACTTTTCCATATAAGTTAAAAGCTCATTTTACTCAGGCTACTGAAGCCACAGAAGAATGAAGTTAAGAGTGTGTGAGTGTGTATGGCCATTGTTGTGTAACACAGACAGATGGAGAAGTGGGAGCTGTACCAATCTACATTAGGTCTTAGGGTCTTGTAGTTTCCTCGTTGCTAATCAAAGAGGTTCTGAGTCACCAAAGCTTCAATAAGCTTTCACAAGAAAGCGAAGATTCTAACTTGGCCATCGATTGTAATAAACTGCAAATAGGCTGAACTGAGACAGTGCTAAACTTTGTATTTCCTGTCCATTACTGAGAAGTAATAGATCCATGTATCTTTTTTTTCTTTTCTGGAGTGGTCCCATTTTCCATGCATGTTATCACTTAGAAAAAGGGTAGAATTGTGCTGATATCACTAAACCAAAGTAAAAGGTTGAAGGTATCTGACCACTTAGCAGATGGGGAAAAGGATTTTGGGGGAGAGAGTTATTCTGATGTTTCTTGGAAATAATTAATGTGCTCATAGGGAGGAGCATAATAGATTTTTTTTTTTTCCCCCTGTACTTGGTTTGGGAGGCAATTTACTTGAATTTGACTGCTGCTAACTCTAACCTCAGGCAAGTTATTCATCATTTAGTTCCTTGGAGTCTCTTAGGAGACTAGGCTATATAAAACTTCCTTTTCCCTGAAATGGAGTGTTTCCTTTATGTCCAGGGTATACCGAGTACATTTGATCTGCTTACGTCTGTCAGAATAGTAGCTGACGTCACAGTAAATAAGGTCATCCTCCAAGGGAGGATCCAGCTGTAAGTTCGTACCTAGTTTAACTGCTCCCATTCTATTCCCATGCTGGACAGAACACTGAGGTGAATAAGCCCCTCTTTGGGACACGATGGGAAAGAGAGAAATCCTGCCTTAGAGAACCGTTTAATTACAGGAGACAGTAGCTGAACTGGGTACTGAACAATGTATAAAATACTGTACAGATAAACACAGCTTTAGCTTATGCAGGAAACTACATGTCATTTTTAGCATTTGTGCATACAGTGTCTTTTTCTCTCTTAACATTGTGGACCAACATTTGCTGTGTGGTTAGCAGACTCCTTCAGTGTACATCCTGCTCAAATCTTCTATCTGTGGGCTGAGGTGAGATGTGATTGCACTAACCTCACATCCAAATTTCTCATTCTTGTAGGTTGTACTGATCAATGCTATTAAGGATGTTGCTAAGGCCCTTTCTGATCTCATTGGTGCTACAAAAGGAGCTGCTAGCAAACCAGCAGATGATCCATCCATGTACCAGCTCAAAGGTGCAGCTAAGGTAGGTAGTGCGATATCTCTCCCTTTTAGAGAAGCTTACAGCTTATCTCAGCTTCTGTTACGAAAGTTGAAAACATTCCTTTGCTTATTCCTTGCTGTTTGCTTTGATGTTTATTTAAAGAAATAGCTAGCATCACTTCATTGCTAAAATTCTAAAGACTGGTGGCAGTGAATTCTGGTTCACTTCAGTCTCTTATTTTCCTTCTGTTTCATCTGTATCCTACTAACTTAAACCAGATGGTTTATGATTGGTGGAAAGCTGGATAGTATCGTTCATGTCAGTGTCCATAAACATAATATCAGTTTTCTTAATCATCTCACCACAGCTAGTTAAAGAGTCGTATTCCTTCTGACAGGCACCTCTGTCTCTCTGCAAGCATGTGTGTCTGGAGGGAGGAGGGGAGGTCCCTGGTATATTAAGACTATGAGACTAAAAGTTTACCCTATAAAAATGTGTACTTGAATCCTATAGCAAGGGTAATGAACAAGTAATGAGACATCCAGAATATAAGCATCCAGCTGTTAAGATCCTGACTTGGACCTTTCAGCTTTTAGAAAGTGGTCTGAAGATCTCAGACAGGCTTTCTATAAAATGTAGTGTACTTTGATCACATTTCTCCCAGGCTGTGCTTCTAAGCGGAAGTATCTATTGGTCAGAGCACAGGATTTGAACAGCTTCTGCCACTGTTTTATTGTGTCACCTCTCTGTGCTTCAGTTTTCCCGCATCTGAGGTCTTTGTGAAACTTACTTCACAGGGCCCTTGGGACTTAATGTTTGTAAAGTGCTTTGAGAAGCTGAAATTTGGGCAGTATTGGATCTGCTTCCAGATGATCAGGTAGTCAAAGTGACTTTTACGCATTTGCTTGGCAAAGAGATTTTGCCCTTTCCCATCAAATGTGGACTCGCAGTGATCAATGCCTCAGACTGGATTACTGCGATGCACTCTGTGAGGGGGAACTCATCAAAGACCATGCAAAGTTCAGCTACTACAGAACAGTGTCTGCTTGCTTAGCTGGTTCCTTTTGTTTTACAGAGCTCAAAGTGATTTGAGTCCTGGTTGTCTGAAAGCTTACCTTCCTCCTTGTGTTCCAGCTGAAGATCTGAGGTGGGCTTAGGTGCTGTCCTAAGAGCATTTGTACATCTACAGGCTGGAGGGAAGATGTGTCCTTAACTTTGCAACTTGCTTACTCTGTATGTTGGAACCAGTGTTTGACCATCAGGGCATAAGGCAAGGCTAGCTACAGTATTGGCTCAGCCTTTTGCCTGAGGGGGAAGTCGTTAAATCGAGTTTTGAGTTGATTTCCTGAGAGATGGTTGACTTCTTTTCAATTGATGATGGCAGTTGTGTGTTTAATTGTGGTTTTACAAACTGTGCCAAGAGAACATAATAGTGGCATTTCACAAATTAGTAAATAATGTGCCTCGTCTCTGACAAGGTTTTTTGAGGTTATAGTTTTGTGTGTTTGCAGTAATGGAGGCAAAGGAAAGGGCTCTAGTTTTTATATGTTAGAAACCTGTTGACTTTTCATCTTTCTGTAGGCAATTCATACCAGATGTGGAGAAGGGATTCTGTTAACTTGAAATTGTCTGATAGGTGATGTTATAGCATAAGTACTGTTAAGCAAAATTGTATGATAAGGTATGTTATTGTATAAAGACATGCCAAGGAATGCCCAGAGACAGACGCTAGAACTTCTGAAGCGGCGTTCCACCCAGACTGCCTGTTTGGAACTTTGAGGGTTTGAATCTGACAAGTGATCATTTGGGTCCAGAGGAGAGAGGGAACAGGATCCCGGTGGGGGCTGGGAACTAGACTAAGGTCAGGAATGGAAGCACTGCCAGGCCCTTGTAAGATCATGCTTTCCCTGTGGGAGCACAAAGTAAAAGGGTACTGAGCGCTATTGGGACTGTTTGCTTTGGTTAAGTGAAGATTTGTGATCTTTCAAACTCAGAAATCAGAGGCATAGGCAATTGGTCAGTTTGCAAGAGATCTGCAGCGCTCTCGAAATAGGTAGGAAAAGGGGCCAGGTTCACCTGATACTCACAGACAAGTGTCCTCAGAGGAAGCTTAGAGGGGTTAAAGGGCTGTACTAGAAACCAAGCGACACTGGTGTTGAGAAAGGTTTCTGCCCAGGCCACGGGCAAGTTGTGACACCGTGCGCTCATGTTTAGGAAAGCACCACTCTTCAGTGAATCTGGCTGTATCAATCCAACTTCAATAGGGATCTCTCAGAAATAAAACCTTTTCTATAGAGTTCACTCTCAGCTGTTTAACCCCTACTCTATATAAAGCTTGTTGTTCCCTGCAGGATTAATAATGGCTTCATAGCTTGATGTTCCTTGAATCATGTGGGGGTGTCTTCAAGATGTGGGAGAAGGGAATGATGTATTTTATCTCTCCCTCTCTCCTTTTCAGGTGATGGTAACCAATGTCACATCACTTCTGAAGACTGTTAAAGCAGTAGAAGATGAAGCTACTCGAGGCACAAGAGCTCTCGAGGCCACGATTGAGTACATCAAACAGGAACTCACGGTAAAGAACGGAATAATTGCACATGGCAGCTTTCTAAAGTACACTCTTAAAATCAAATCAGGCTTCGCTGGAGGTGCCTCAAGGGATGTTATGGCTGCTCTGTTGTGAGTTAGAGGCGATATGGTCCCTACCCACAACTCTCAACACACGATTGCATGTCACTCCAACCTATCCACTTCCATATGTCACCAGTCTCCCCTGTTAGGCTGTATTTCTCAGGTGTGAGAGGCTACTGTCATGAAATACGCTTGGAGAAACTAGTTCTTCATTCCTCCAGACATGATGCTTTCACTGTAAATGTTATTTTCTTAGTCAAATGTTCACCTTTCATTGACCTTGGTTTGTAAACATTTCTCCAGTGTCAAAAAGCAGCACTGTTGGCACTTGCAGTTTGAAACTCGTCTCCATTTTGCTGTTAGTTTTTGTATCCTTTGCTCGTTGCTCTTCAAATTCTTTTTTGGCCTGCCTAATTATACTTTCACACTTGACTTGCCAGATTTTATGTTCCCTTCTGTTTTCTTCAGTAAGATTTTTAAAGGATGCCTTTTTGTCTCTAACCGATTTTTCTACTCTGTTGTTTAACCCTCGTGGCACTTTTTTTGGCCTTCTTACAATGTGGTTTTGTTTTTTTTAAATTGGGATATACATTTAATTTGAGCCTCTATTATAGTGTTTTTAAAAAGTTTCTGCAGCTTGCAAGTATTTCAGTCTTGTGACTACACCTTTTAATTTCTGTTTAACTAGCTTCCTTATTTTTGTGTGAAAAATGCAGATACTGACAAAGGAAGAATAATTACAGAATATATATTTTTTAAAAAATTAAATCCCCACATAAGCAGTTGTACAATAAATGAACAGTCAAAATCCTTTGGATAAACTCTGCCATCTAAAACTTTCCAGATACTTAGTCAGTCAGGGAATTGTACTTTATCGTGTCAAGCAGAAATCAAGTGGTGATTTTTTTTGAATACTTCTGATGCATTATTATACCCATGAGTCAGTTGTTTTGTTTGATTGCTTGGGGCAGTCTCAGGAGTGTCTATATATTTATTAAAAATAAGATTAAATCCTGACCCCAATGAAGTCAATGGAGAAACTTCATCCAGGATTTTACACTGTATGGGAGTATTATACATACATGTGCACTGCTTTAACTGGCTTGATACTGGTTGAATCTGAATACTATTAAGAGATGTCTTGTAACAGTTGGCATGGACTTGTTCCTCAGTTTCTCCCCCACACTGAGACGGTGTGAGGGGTGAAAGCTAAATAATGATAACCTGGATAAATGGGAGTAACCCGTGCTAATGCATGTTCAGGCATTTAGATACTACACTAGACAACCCTCATAAGGAATAGATAATGCTGTCAGAGCAGAATTGCATAATGGTTGTGACTGGTAACATTTATCCAGTTACTCCTGGGGAATTCTGCACATGCGCAGATTTCTTTGCTTCTCTGCAGAAAAATGACTTTCTGACCTGGAAGCAAAAGGAAGCTGCAAGAGCAGTCATGCACCACTCCCCAGCAGCTTGGCTGCATTGTTTCAGGCACCCAGAGCAGCCAGCAGAGTAGTAAATCACTACACTAAGCCTCTCCATACTTGGATACTACTGGGCTGAGCCTTCCTGCCTACATCTAGTGTGCTTGGCACAGAGGGCCAGGGCCCCAAGGTGTTTCTTGGACAGTCCTGGTCCTTACGCTATGTCGGGGTCGGGTGCAGCTTTACTGCTGAGTCCATCTCCAGGGGAGGGGAGGCACAGGGTGATCTCCTACCTCTGTGCAGTCAGTGGCCTGTGCTTCCCACTGCCATGCTGGAGCTTCCACATTTATTTATTGACAAATAAAATTTGCATAATTTAAAAATATTGTGTGCAGAATTTTAAATTTTTTGGCACCGAATTTTACATTTTTTGGTGCAGAATACTCTCAGGAGTAACCCAGTGCAGTATCTGGAATATTCTATAAGGCTTAAGAATGGCAAGCTAATAAGGAATAAAGGTGGAAAAAGGAGGCAAGTAGGAGCCAGAATAAGCTCTAACTGACTTATGTTAGCTATAATGTTTTAATACAGTTAATTACTTCCAACATTAATAGGAATGAGGTGTGTGTGGTCAGATAATTCAGTGTCTTCCTCTTGATGCGAGTTTCTCTACACAATTATATAGTTAGGTTTGTAACAGAGGACTAAGCATAGAAAAGAGACAGTATTTCATTTTCTCTGTCCCTTCCCCTTTCAACCCTTTACAGAAAAGATTTTTGAGCATTTTATTAATATATCCAGTTCAGTCCTTCTATGCTGCTTCTGGCTGAAGGGACATATTAGAGCAGGGGTGGCCAAACTGGGGCTCCGAAGCCACATGCGGCTCTTCAGAAGTGAATATGGGGCTCCTTGTATAGGTACCGACTCTGGATCTGCAGCTGCAGCCGCCAACTTTCCAATGTTCCAGGGAGTGCTCACTGCTCAACCCCTGGCTCTGCCACAGACGCTGCCCCCACTCCACCCCTTCCCGACCCATCCCCGAGCCTGCTGTGCCATTGCTGCTCCTCCTCCCCCCAGAGCCTCCAGCACACCACGAAACAGCTGATCAGGAGGTGCAGGGAGGCGATGATTGCTGGGGCTGCCAGTGGGTGGGAGGCACTGGGAGCTGGGGGAGGGAGCTAATGGGGGGCTGGTGACGTATTACTGTGGCTCTTTGGCAATATCCATTGGTAAATTCTGGCTCCTAGCTCCTTCTCAGGCTCAGGTTGGCCACTCCTGCATTAGAGCATGGCCTGTATGGGAGGAGGATCTCTGCATGCCTGTCCAATAGTCAGGATGAAAGAATATATGGATAGGACTAATAGCTATCTATATGCTGTAACTATTGGTTTCTGGCTATCCTATAACACAGATAGTTTAAATGACAAATGTTGAGGGTCATCCATTTCAAGTGAATAGGTTAACCTTTTGTGCATACTTCCCACAGCTTAGTGTTTCTTTCTGCTGTGTGTAGATGTGCAAGTCTTATCAGAGCCAGACTCCTGACAAGCAGGAGTAATATTGCAGTAGAGTGCTCCAATTAAATTTCTGATTTCCTGCCATTTGAAGGCTGCTTCCAATTGCCATGTCTGTTTCAAGCTCTGTCTTATTGTGGTCTGACTCTTAAACGGCAACTAGATCTCCCTTCTGCTTTAACTTCTAGGTATTTCAGTCGAAGGAGATTCCAGAAAAGACATCATCACCTGAAGAATCGATCCGGATGACGAAAGGAATCACCATGGCAACTGCCAAAGCTGTTGCAGCTGGGAACTCATGCAGACAGGAGGATGTGATTGCTACAGCGAATCTGAGCCGCAAAGCAGTAGCTGATATGCTAACAGCTTGTAAGGTAAAGATTAATTTCCTCTCCTAATTTTTTAGGTTTCTATATATATCTTTAAATTTAGTTTGTGTTTGTCTTTATCTGAGAAGTTAATGATTGTGAGAATTATGAAGTCTGACTAACATCTTATACCAGACAGAGGGGATTTTTGTGCTATGTAAGAGAAATATGGATTAATACACACTGGTTTCTCTTTGGAGAGAGAGAGAGTAGTTTTTTTGATTGACACAAAACCTGCTTGAGTTCTTATTTCTTTTAAACTGCAAGACAGACTCAGTACAAACAGTAGAGCATAACAATAATGTAATGGTGACCTGATTTTAACGTAGTTAGGAGTTCTCTAATGGAAAAAATGTGCAGATATATTATCAATATTCCTTTGCTTTCTAAACAAACTAATTGGTCTGCTGAATTCTTACTGTGCTTTTAAAGAGTGTGCGCCTTTTCTCTTGTACTAAATGCAATGCTCCTGTGAGCTGAACTTTTGGAATATTGTATTTGAGACAGACAACTTTAAAGAAATAGGAATGTAAAATGTCTGCATGCATGGTTCAGATAGTAATGCAAAATATACTCATAACCCACTTCTCTTCATGCTGAGGTAGGGAGGGATTATTCGTAATTAACAAGAGCAGGACCAGAAAGGGATTTTACGAAGTTGATTCTTTGAAGTTTGAGCAGTGAAATTAAGACAACTCTTATTCCTAATCATCATTTAGGCATCTTTGCTCTTCAAGCTACAAATGACTATGAGAGAAGAATTAAAGTTTGGGCAGTTTGGCAGATGTGGAGTTCAAAATTTAGTCAAATCTTTCCCTGCGTAGGTCCCCAGATACCGTTTTAGCTCCATTATGACTGGATGTAAGGATAGGACAGGGTTTAATTTTGTTTTTAAAATAATGATTCTGCATTTAAGCATGATGCAGTGTGATTTTGAACATGATTTATGTATATATCGTGAATTGAAATCCTTACGTTATTTTGACCTTGATGGTTCTTGTATGTATTTAGCAGAGTACATCTGTTCCTGAACACTCTGCTTGCTTCAAGCTTTGATCTCGTCTCTCTCTCCTCTCACCCCCCCCCTCCCGATAAACAGATACTTGAAAATATAGCTATAGTTTGTATTGGAACCCAGAAGTCACCACATCTTGTATCATCCAGTCTCATATCATGGCTCTGTCAAAGTCCAGTACATGATGCTTCAAGGGAAGGTGAAAGCACTCTCGTGTGCAGTTGTGCAATGGCATAGGATCACTTAACACTCTGAAGCATGTTAGTTAAATATTCTTTGTAACTTGATGACCTGGCTAATGTAGATGCATATTCATATGGAGATCTATCTGCATTTCACTCTGCAGATCTCTGGATTACAGTTCTTCATATTTAAACTATATTTCAGCCTAATATTCTGCATTTTAGTCGTATGTCTTTGTATACTATCAAATTAATTGTTTCCTCTTGTTTTTACTTTCACTTCTATCATTGCTATAATTTAATTTGATGCCCCTCCTGCTCTGGTTCATAGATGACCAGAGGCCTGCAGAATAAACCATTTAGAGACCAAACAGTGGGGAACTGGGATGTTAAGGGGCTGAGTATCCATGAGAGAATTGCCTTACAAAGCAATCTAAAGAGTGAAAACAGTTGAACAATTTTACTTATCTAAAATGACAGATTGAAAAGCACAGTCTACCTGAGAGCTTGTTGGGTATGGTAGTCATTCTTTGGGCTAGGGCCTACCAGGTTAACATGGTAATACTGGTAAATTGTTACCACTTGAGTAGCAAGTACTGATCCTTGAAGTCACCATTGTTATTGCTTGCAGATGACGTTGTTAATCTCTAGCTTGAAAGTCGGCTATGTGCCGCAGAGCACCACCTTAAAAGCAGCAGAGTAGGAATAACAGCTGGAAGGCAGCCTGAAGCTAAAACCAGAAATAGTATGGTTCAGAACAGTGAGGCTAAAAGCTTGCCCTCTACACAGCCAGTGGATTTGGTTTTGGCCTTCTTATGTCCTTGGAGCTGGAAAGGATTATTAGGCAAGGAGAAACAAGTCTCTGAAAACACTAGAGAGAGGTGGAAAGTCTAGAAGACTAATCATAGGCATAATTTAAAACATTTGACCCAAAATTTTTTAAAACAGCTGTCAGTCTTAAGTGTGACATGGTTGGTGAGGTAATATCTTCTAATGAATAGTCAAGGTCCACTCTATCTTGAATGGTCCCTTTGAATATGCGCTACTTATGCTAAACAATCTATTCCACCTTTCATTTAGCTGTGACTCTGAGAGTATCTTTCTCAGACCTAAAGAAGAGCCCTGTGTGGCTTGAAAGCTTCTCTTGTTCATGGCTACAACTACGCTGCATAGTCTTAAGTTTGTTAAACAATTTAATTATGTGTACCACATCCCCTTAGCCAGAGCTATATCAATTAATGTTAGATAGCAATTTAAAATGTCTGGTGGAGAAGCTAGTACTTCTATTTTTGGCGCGTATGCTACTGTGTTTTTATCCACTCATGTACTTACTTTGGTAATAGATGGAATCAAGCTATATGAAGGAGTATCAGATCTCTTGTAGAATGTCGTCTTATCTCTTTTTGAACATAAGAATGGGCATATGGGTCAAACCAAAGGTCCGTCTAGCCCAGTATCCTGTCTTCCAACAGTGGCCAATGCCAGGTGCCCCAGAGGAAATGAACAAAATAGGTAATCATCAAGTGATCCATCCCCTGTCACCCATTCCCACCTTCGGGCAAACAGAGGCTAGGGACACCATCCCTGCCCATTGCGACTAATAGTCAATCATGGACCTATCCTCCATGAATTTATCTAGTTCTTTTTTTGAACATTGTTATAGTCTTGGCCTTCACAGCATCCTCTGGCAAGGAGTTTCATGGGTTGACTGTGCATTGTGTGAAAAAATACTTCCTTTTGTTTTTTTAAACTTGCTGCCTATTTAAATTAATTTGGTGACCCCTAGTTCTTATGTTATGAGAAGGAGTAAATAACACTTTATTTACTTTCTCTACCCCAGTCATGATTTTATAGACCTCTATCATATCCCTCCTTCGTCATCCCTTTTCCAAGCTGAACTGTCCCAGTCTTATTAATCACTCCTCATATGGAAGCCGTTCCATAACCCTAATCATTTTTGTTGCCGTTTTCTGAACCTTTTCCAATTCCAATATATCTTTTTTGAAATGGAGTGACCACATCTGCATGCAGTATTCAAGATGTGGGTGTACCATGGATTTATATAGAGGCAATAGGATATTTTCTGGGGTATTAAAAAAAAATCCATGATAAATCTCAGTAGGCACTTCTTTTATACTTTAAGATGGTGAATATGGAGTACCTGACTTCCTTTGTTATACCATCAAGGCAGCATGACACCTGCAAAATTTAATCTTTTTATGATATTTGGCAAAATAGGGGTTTCTCATCAAATACACAGCAATTCAGTCTTCTGAATATTTTGATAGGACTAACATTGTCAAATAATAAGCAAATAATGACACACATTATGGGTTAGATGTACCACTACATGGAATGAAACCCATCAAAATGCACGTGTAAACAAAATATAGCATGAATTGTTATGTACAGAGGGGTTCAGCTCTGGGATATTTAAACAAGTCTACAGTAATTGTGCAATATGTAAATAATACACTGACCACTGGGGTTCTGTGGCCTGCAACGTGCAGAAGGTCAGACTAGATCATGATGGTCCATTGTGGCCTTAAAGTCTGTGAGTCTGTAAGTGAGCATTTGTCAGTAGTTACCATTTGAAAAAAAAAAAAAATTAGTCACAGTGCAATCTCAGGAACTGATTCTGTGGGTCCCATTAAACTTGATGGAGACACTTAACCAAAAGTACTCGAGATTGGATCAGACCCGAAGATAAAAACAGATTTCATCTTTATACCATGTGTGTAAAGTAATAACTATGCATTAACTAATGGGAAATATTGATTTTTTTATTTTATTACTGGTGACTCTTGTAGCAAAATTAGAAGGATATGAGAACTATCTAGGGCAGAGAGATGGTCTTAGTTATATAGTTGCAGTTGAAGATTGCACATCTTCTATCATATGAGGGGTATGTCAGTGCTTACAGCGTTAGCATTGTACACATACTGCTAACCATAATGCTAGAAGCACTTGAAGAGAGAATGGGGCATGATAGCAAAGAGGAACTGAGTGTGAAGAGGGCAGATACAATAGAAATATCAAAAACAGGAAAGAAAAGAGATGAAAGAGCAGAGATGGGCTCGTGGACTGGCAAGCAAGATGCTGGCCTGGATCTTGGGTTCAGTTTGCAGATGCAAAGCAGAATTCCTGTATCACCTTGGGAAAGTCCATATTTCTGTGCTACAGTTCCCCACCAGCAAAACAAGGATAATAATGATCCTTTCTCTCGTCCATTGTCTTGTTTGTGGACTGTGGTCTCAGTCTCACTTGGGAAACGCTAGACACTTCTGTGATATAAAAATAATTAATAATAATGAAACACAGTGTGTCTTGAGAGCATGTGTTGCCAATTGCAGCAGGGAAAACTGGCAGTAGAAATTCACAAGAGCAATAGAGGATAACTAAATCATCTGACCTGAGGAGAAAAACCAGAGTTGGGATACAATATTTTTGAAGCTTTGTCCCTTATTGTTTGTCATTACTTTAGCATTCCCCAAGTGTCTGAAACAAACTTGCCAATCAGAGTTGGGAATGCAAGAGAACATCAAACCATAGGCAGAAGGTTAGGGAAAATCCATTAAAAACTAACCTAAGCCACTTCCTCCACTTAAAGCGGAAAGAAATCCATCCTTCCAAACTATTCTACAAAGCGAACTGTGTGTCTTGGTATAATTCAATATGTCACACAGGAAGTAACTAAAAAAAATTTCTGAGTTAACAGTATTTCACAGACAAGGATATGAATTTATATAATGTACATACATTCTGTCCTAGAGACTTTCTGAGGAAATTCAATTTAATTTATGTTGCAGGAAAACATTCTGATGTAAATGAATTAATAAGCTTTTTGTTAGTTTGCTGTTGATTTAAGAATCTTTTGAATATGTATGCTTGATATAAGAGCTAGGGCCTGATTCTGTTCCCAGGAAAGTAAATAGTTTTTTCATGGACTTCAGTGGGAGGCTTAAAGATATTTTGGTATGTTCAGTGTTTCTTCCAAAAATATTGTATTGTCTCAGTCAATTTTGTACTTATCTCTGGTAGAAGTTTGAAGCGATTCTTGGTATCTGAGTGTTTTTTTAGTATCCGTCACCATAGTACTGAAGTTTGTACAAGGTAAATTAAATGTGTGTGGTGAAGTGGCTGATGGACTTAAAGGAATTTCTGGATCTTTCTAAATTGGTTAATTCTCTCCAGTAGAATAGTCACCCAGCCTTAAATATGCCAAAAAAAAAAAACCTCAAAACAAACCCCAAAAAACTACTGTTCTGTTTACGAAGTGGGGAGCCAACAGTGTAGTTAATGTAGGTTGTAGTGGTGGATGCTCAGCTGTTCTTCAACTAGCCAGTAGAGGGAGCCCATTAACCAACTCAGTCCATGAACCAACTGAGTCTAACGTGACATCATCAATTATGATGTTAAGGAAAGAAAGAACTGATCAAACTGTACAAACAACCAAATTAATTTTAGTCCCAATTGTAAACGCCGGAAGACAAAAAGAAATTGGTAGGAACATATTAGCAAAAGCGGGTAGGTGAGTTCAATAAAACTGCCCGAAAACAAGCATTTTAAGATGTATTTTTAAAAATTAATGCCAAGTTTAAACATGCTCCCAGTTGTACTTTCCAAATACCATTTTTGTAGTGGTGAATCTATGATGCAGGACTACTTTCGAATTTTTTATTTTGCCCTCTGAAAGATTCTACTGGTAGAAGATGCTCTTTTACTCCTTGTCGTACGTATTTAACCACATGAAATCTAATACTACACATAACATGCTTCTTTGCAATCTTCCGTTTTCCCACATACAGAATAATATTGGCCCTCAAAGCACTTTACAAAGAACGTCACCATCATTATCTCCATTTTACGGAGTGGGAAAGTTATGCACCGATGTAAGCTGCCCAAGGTCACCCAGCAGGCCAGTAGCAGAGCTGAGAGTAGACCCTGGATCTCTTAAGCCAGGGGTTCTCAAACTGTGGATCAGGACCCCAAAGTGAGTCATGACCCTGTTTTAATGGGGTCACCAGAGCTGGTGTTAGACTTGCCTGGGGCCAATGTTAGGCTTGCTGAGTCTGAAGCCTGAACCCCATCATTCAGGGTTGAAGCTGAAGCCTGAGTGGGTGGCGGAGCTCAGGCTTCGGCTTTAGCCCTGGGTAGCAGAGCTCAGGTTACAGACCGCTTGCCTGGGGCTGAAGCGCTTGGGCTTGGGCTTTGGCCCCCTGCCTTGGGTGGCAGGGCTCAGGCTTCAGTCCACCCCTCCTGAAGTCAGGTAGTAATTTCAGTTGTCAGAAGGGGGATCGCGATGCAACAAAGTTTGAGAACTGCTATCCTAAGTCCAAGTACAGTGCGCTGTCCACTAAGCTGCATTGTCTCTGATGTGGAGCCTTACGTTGTGTTCACTTTTGGGGGCTGCACAGAACACTCACATTTTAGTTGGAATGTTTGAGGGTTTGTGGGGGGGAGAGATTTGAGGGGAGTTGTGGTTCTAAAATCTGTAACGCTGTATGTATTCGTGGATGGAAAAACTATTGGTCAGACTTGCTTCGTTTTCTTTCCTCTTCCAATGTGTCAGTAGGAATATGGAGGTGCCAACTTCCTTCTTATTAGCGTCACTGTGTGTACGAAACTATAGTGCACGTCCCCCACAAGCTACCAGCTCTGTCCATTCCCAGAATCTGTTACCGTTATACCTAAAAAAACAACCAGCTTGCTGCCTTCCTCCTTTGGACCTTTGCTGAGGCGGCTGTTTTGTTGGGTTGATGGCAGGATGTGTATCTGATGCTGACCATGTCTAATGAAGAACGTTAAAAAAGAGTGAGCTGTTGCATCCCTAGAGTGAAGAATGTGATAACAGAAGGAAACTTCTTCGGAAATCCATGTTCAAAGTTAGGGTGACCAGATAACAACTATGAAAAAATGGGACAGAGGTGAGGGATAATAGGCGCCTCTACAAGAAAAAGTCCCAAAAACCAGAACTGTCCCTTGAAAAACGGTACATCTGGTCACCTTATTCACAGATGAGGCTCTGCAGCTTTGGCTGGCCAGTTAAGCTAGACCTTTGCAACAGTGGTGACTTGCTGGCTTGAATGTTAATTACAAATGATGGGAAATTGCTTTTTTCTGGTCTTTTTAGGCCATTTATATAGTTTCCATCCATATGGCTGCTCCTCCCCACTACCTCTGCTTTGTAATTTTTGAGTGTTAATATTGCTTTGTATCCTTAGCAAGCTTCCTATCACCCAGATGTGAGTGAAGATGTTCGAGCGAGAGCACTGCGATTTGGAACGGAATGTACCTTGGGATACTTGGACCTCCTAGAACATGTCCTTCTGGTAAGAAGGAGCCTATAGGCATGTTTTGAAGCTTTGCCAAGAACAAATAATCCCACTGAGCCCTTTTCGTAATCATTGCCAAGGTTAACTTTTTATTAGCTTGCTGCAAGTTCCTGACCAAATGGTTAAAATAGCTCACCACTTTCTGAAAAAAGAGAAAAGGGAAGCTGGAAGTGTTTGCATAGAGTTCTGTTCTGGAGCTTACTTTATCATGAGTCAGTGAAGGCATCACAGCATCTAAAAATGAGCCCCTTTAAAATCGAACATTGGTATTCTCCAGTGGGGGTCTCTCTTAACCAGATGTAGTAGAACACACACCAATCACCCAAACCACCGATGTTGTGAAGATACCTGGAGGAGCACTACATTCACATGCTTGCCTAACCCTATCCTGAGGTAAGCAAAGGAAATGCTATCTGAGGCCATCCCCAAAGCCCCACCTAAAAGCTCCCCAGCTCTCAGTTTTTTGACTTAAAGTCTTGTGACTAATTCAGTGCACTCTGAAGCTGTGAATACTGAACTGTGTGTGCTTTTCTGGAATCTGAACACTTATCTGGTAATATTGTAGCATTGTTTCAACATGGGCATTTCACACGTATAGAAGCATGGGTTGTGTAAGAACAAAGGTTTAATAAAATACCAAACTTTCTCGAGTTGACTTGCAGCTGCAGTAGTCATGTGCGCAACCTCTGAGAAGCTACTTTTTAGTGGCTGGTGTGTGACATAGGCCGTCTGGGTAGAAATACATTGCCAGGCAGAGATTTTAGTGTGTCTAGTTAAATTAAATTAACGACTGTGTGTAGGAATACAGATAAAGTAAAAAATAGAGGCCCCATTATATTAACGCTTGTCACTAGCAAGGAAGATAGTGTAAGAAAAATTAAACTTGTTAGATCTCATTACAGGAACTTGCCCAGCAGGGAATAATTTGCATTTAGAAGTCTAGTGTATTTTTAGTACAGTTGTACTTGGGGAAATTTGTCATGTTTTATCCACTCTATTGAATATTGCAGTATCTAACTCAGGAGTAGGCAACCTATGGCACGCGTGCCAAAGGCTGACTGTCAGTGGCACTCACACTGCCAGGGTCCTGGCCACTGGTTCGGGGGGTTCTGCATTTTAATTTAATTTTAAATTAAGCTTCTTGAGCATTTTAAAAACCTTATTTACTTTACATACAACAATAGTTTAGTTATATATTACAGACTTATAGAAAGAGACCTTCTAAAAATGTTAAAATGTATTACTGGCACGCGAAACCTTACATTAGAGTGAATAAATGAGGACTTGGCACACCACTTCTGAAAGGTTGCTGACCCCTGATCTAACTCAACATTATGCATCTTAACAGAGCAAAGACTAATAAGATTTTGCTTGATCCCACTCCTTCATCTTTTGCCTTTCACTTCTCCCATCTATTCCGTTTTCTTAGCAGAGCAGCCTTTCTTACCTCTAGCAGCTTCACTTACAAGGCCTGAGTACACTGTGGAAATTTACCCAAAAATGCCAGCTGACTAAAGCTATGTGTAGACTAGGTTTATGTTACAAGCCCATGCACACCAAGCCAAAATTAGTGAGCATAAAGTTTGTGTAGAAATGAAGATGGATAAGATGATGTCACCATTTTAACTGTTTCCAGGAAGCTGGATAAAAACTCAAGTTCACAGTGGATTCTTGGTTAAGAAGTTGCACTCTAGAACGTAAATAGAACTGCGCTGGATGTTGCTTAGTAGCAAGTACAGAAGGAC
The DNA here is from genome assembly GCF_003597395.2 of Chelonoidis abingdonii. Lineage (NCBI taxonomy): Eukaryota > Metazoa > Chordata > Testudines > Testudinidae > Chelonoidis > Chelonoidis abingdonii. Next base: position 52,380,677 of record NC_133777.1, on the reverse strand, counting down.
CACTGCGTCAGTCATTTTCCAGTGAGGATGGCCAACTTGGCTCTACTCCGTACATTACCCTCTACCTTGGGGCAGTTTCCCCAAAATTCTTACTGGTTGGAGTTGTAGCATAGAACAGGATCAGAAAGCCTGCACAGATTTTTTTAATTGAACGATTTTCTTGACATAGAATAATAGTTAACAAGTTTGGACACAATTATTCAGAAGGTGATGGCAAGGCAACTTTCAAGTGAGCTAGAGTCCATACACTTTTTAATCTCTCTGTCTGGTTTAGTATTCTGAGCTGGTGCATTAGTTTATGATATCACAGCAACAAGATTGGTTGGCATCAGACCTTTCAGCTCATTCGTCTTATTGACAGCAGTTGATATGAGAGCTAACAATGTCTTGTTGAGCCTGACGGCTATGGACAGGATTGCTCGAGCGGTCTGTTGACATTCAGAGAGACTGTTTTGTTTGGCAGTCAGAGCCCTTCAAAATACCTAAAAGTTTAAGGTTTAGTAAGCACAATAACCAGAAATCCACATGCCAAAAACTTACTCTGTGCTGGGACTCTGAAGTGTAAAGTGCATGTTAGTGACTTGAGTTCTCACATATAAGCAATATGGCTTTGACTTTCTTGTGGATTATCAAATTATCTAGGGCAGTGTTTCCCAAACTTGGGTGCTGTTTGTGTAGGGCAAGCCCCTGGCGGGCCGGGCCAGTTTGTTTACCTGCCACGTCCGCAGGTCCGGTCGATCGCGGCTCCCACTGGCTGTGGTTCACTGCTCCAGGCCAACGGGAGCTGCTGGAAGCAGCACAGGCCGAGGGATGTACTGGCCGCCGCTTCCAGCAGCTCCCGTTGGCCTGGAGCAGTGAACCACGGCCAGTGGGAGCCGCGATCGACCGGACCTGCAGATGCGGCAGGTAACCAAACCGGCCTGGCCCGCCAGGGGCTTTCCCTACACAAGCGGCATCCCAAGTTTGGGAAACACTGATCTAGGGGATAAACACCTCAATCTTGTAGTCAAAAGGGTTGTTAAGTGACCTGTGTGAAGTGATTTGTGTGATCGTACCCCATTTCCCAATGTACTTGTGCACATTTGAGTATGAGTCAGTATCTAGAGGCACACTCAGGAAGAGGATAAAACATGGAACTATCCTCTCATACCTTCAAATGGCCCCTGCAGGTCAGGGTTGAGGCGCACTGGTAGATCAGTCTGCGAGAAGCTTTTGCACTATGTCCATTCTGTATCTGTGCTTTGGCTAAATACAGGACTTCAGTCTCCAGCACCTGTCATGAGTTCTAAATACACTTACAGAAAGGTAACTGGAAAATCTCAGAGTTTGTGCACTTACACCCACTCATTTATTTGCCACTTTGTTGCCATTGTCAAGGGTAATACTGATGTTACAAATTGTTTCTGCATCAGGAAACGTAGGACTTTGCTGTTGTCATGATCACACTGTGTGTATTTTTGGAAATTTCAGCTGTGTGGGAAGGTTAGCTCTGAAAGGCACAATAGTACTGTCTGCTGGGTTGAAGGAGTCTCAAACAGTGCCCTGGTTCTAGCCCTCATTGTTGCGAAAGGTATTCATTTTGTTAATACGGCAGCAGATTGCTTGGCTATTGAGGATTCAGGTACTTATATTTACTATGGAAACAGGGCTTTTCAGCCTTAGGCTCTGTGAAAGTCAGGGATTCGTGTGACAGTTAACCTACCACCTGGGTTTCTCTAGCATCTTCTGGCACAGTAATGAATGAGGAAATGCGCCATCAATTTCTACATTTGCGTGTTGGTCCTTTTACTGCAGAGCTCACCAGCACTGGAGGAACAGTGAGCTTGGAAGGAAAGCAGAATTCTTCTAGAACTATTGAAAACTATATTTGAAATTTCTGCTGTCTTTTGGCATTGACAGGGAAGAATTGTTCTGTCAAACTTCATTAGTGTTTGTGAATGACACTAAGTTTTAAAACGACTCCATCAACATGGGGATGCCCAAAATTAAAGCCACATAATTCTTACTGTCTGGGGACCACTCCTCATCTCCCTCAAAAATTAACTTGATTGCAACACCCAAAAGTGTACTGGACACTTTACAGATGATAAAGAAAACATGGTCTTTGCCTGCCCAAAGAACTTACAATCTGTTGACAAATATTTTTTTTGTTCAATATACTGTCTAGGATAGTGGTTTTCAACCTGTGGTTCTCGGACCCCTAGGGGTCCACGTGCTATGTCTAAGGGGTCTATGAAAGGTTGTCATTACCATAGAACAGTGTGTTTCAACCAGTGGTCCATGAACCCTGGGGGTCCTCAAGCTATGTCTAAGATTTCCAAAGGGATCTCCACTTCCATTCAAAACTTTTTAGAGGTCCGTAAATTAAAAAAGATAGAAAACCGCTGACTTAGGAGGGATCAGATCTGACCATTCAATTATAATTTTGTTTGCTAATAAGGAATTTGAATGTATACTGTGAATCTTTCATTATTTCAGGCACAGCAGTATTCTTTATATGAACATACAAGCCTGGTGTGATTTGAAAAGTGCGCACATATTCCATATTCGCACTATATCAGTGACATAATTTGAACTATGAGGAGACCTCTAGTTTCCACTCTTATCCTTTTTAAATGTGAAAGAAAGATCACCCTTAGCGGACAGATAGTTATTCAGAGCCGATATGCATATCTGTGGCACTGAACCCTTATTTCCACACGCAAATCTTTTGTTCATTCTTCCATCCTGTTAAGTCAAGTTGAATTCCAGAGAGCAGTACTAAGCAAAAGTGACTATCGAATTCTTCCTCTCAATCCCATCTGAAAAGTTCATGTATCCTTTCCTGCAAAATCTTTCCCCTATTTCTCATGTTGCTAGTGCTGGAGTAAATGAAATAATGAATTCTTTCCTCAGTAAGGTATTCTTTTTCGCCCACTTGTAACTTCTGCCAGCCATTAAAGCAAAGATTAGAGTTGGATTCGTAACCCTTGCTTTCTGATACAACAACCGCTTTTCTGTTCCATTTCTATTCCCTTTTGTATCTGCCTGCTCTGCTGCCGAGCTACTTTGAGGGCATCTAATTAAGGGATTATGAAGAATATTAGAAGGAGCAAAAGAGAGCAGAGGTAGGGAGTGAATCTCAATTTATGACAAGGATAGTTGGAAGAAACAGTGGCAACGGTGGTAGTGTAAAACATGTAGTTTTGTACCCTGTTTACCCATGTAGTTTACATTTGTCCCCAAAATGAAAATGCAACATGAAGCACTTGGCTTGCATTTTAATTTGGTTAAATGTTCTTCATTAATAGATTGACACGAGATCATCTGTCAAACAGCCCTGTAGAATACATTCACAATGATAGGCAGCCTTTCTTTCCTAGCATGGGCTAGATGCCTTGCAAAATCTCGCAACCAGTCTGCTTGAGGTCTTTATTTTAGTTTTGCTTCTGAGTTGTGGCATTTTTGCATTTTTCTGTAGACTCAGATAGTTTTTTGAGTTTTTTTTTCCCCTAGAGTAGCATTAGGATTTCATCTAATTCATTGGGAACTTGCAGTGAAAAATTAGCCTCTAATTGCTAATTAATTTTTATCTTTTTATAGATTCTTCAGAAGCCAACTCCAGAGCTGAAGCATCCGTTGGCTGCCTTCTCAAAGCGGGTTGCTTGTGCTGTGACAGAGCTTATCCAGACAGCAGAAGCAATGAAAGGTGGGTCTGACAATCCGCTTACTTAATATACAGAGTGGTTCCAGAAATGACAAGAGACATTAAATACTTACCCAGATGTTAATTTTCATAGTTCGTTTTTGATATTTAAAAACTTTGTAATTCCCTGGCCCATCTCCACTTACCCTGGTACAACTTAATTGCACAAAAACGTTATAATTGACTGCTCTGCCCCAGCAATGGATTTGGTATGGGTCACCAAGCCCATTCTCCACAGCAAGAGAACCTGCGCAATAGTTTTAAGTATAGTTTGCACTAGGGCTGTCGATTAATTGCAGGTAACTCACACGATTAACTCAGAAAAAAGAATCGATTAAAAAAATTCATCGCGATTAATCGCACTGTTAAACAATAGAATACCAATTGAAATTTATGAAATATTTTGGATATTTTTCTGCATTTTCAAATATATTGATTTCTTTTACAACACAGCATACCCAAAGTATGCAGTGTTTCCTTTATATTATTATTTTTATTACAAATATTTGCACTATAAAAATTATAAACAAAAGAAATAGTATTTTTCAGTTCACTTCATACAAGTACTGTAGTGCAATCTCTTTATCATGAAAGTGTAACTTAAAACATAGATTTTTTTTTTTTTGGTTATATAACTGCATTCAAAAAAGAAGAAATCAGTGTTAAAACTTTTTAGCGCCTATATCTACTCGTCCTACTTCTTGTTAGCCAATGACTAAGACAAACAAAGGTCTGTTTACATTTACCAGGAGATACTGCCTGCCTCTTCTATTTACAAGTTGACCCGAAAGTGAAAAACAGGCACTTTTGTAGTCACCGTCCGAGCACGGTTATTTACATCTGCTCTGATGTGCTAAACATGTTGTATTGCCCCTTCATTCTTTGGCCACCATTCCATTGCTGTTGATGGGAGACTGGGGTTGCGATCCCGTGTATGCAAACACAGCTGGTTTCCATTCCTCGATAGTAGCCTTCCTCACTTCCATGTTGAATTCATCTTCTTAAATTGGAAGACCAGAATTGTAGTACTATTCCAGATGAATCCACCAGTTGCCTTGTTTTAGCAAATAACACTTTTCTCCTATAGACTACCTCACCTATGCATCATGGGATTGCATTACCTTTTCAAGCTGCATCACATAATGCGGGGGAGGCATTTTGTCCTGAGGCCACATGATTCCGATGTATGAGAGGCAACTTAGGGAGCTGGCCCCAAACGCCAAATGCGCCTGCTACCTGATCAGCCACCCTCTTCGCATCCCCCACTCCCTTGCCCATCCAACCACCCCTTCCGGACTTGCCCGGAACTTCTGACCCTGATTGCCTCGCCCATCCAAACCCCCTCCTCTGGAGGTCCCCCCCACCAGGACCCTTGCCACTCATTTGACCCCCCCCACCCCCTCCCTACTGACTGGTTCCGACCCCTATTCCACACAACCCCCAGCACTTCCTCTCCTCTACCAACCCCACTTCCTGGCGTGCTTACTTGTTGCTGCCAGCACCGGGACCTGACGGCATACAGCCGCGCCATCCAGAGCACCAGGACAGGCAGCCACACCACCTGGCTAGCCAGCCACGCAGCGGTTTGCAGCACAGAGGCACTGGGTCAGGCCGTGGCTCTGCAGCTGTTGCTGTCCACAAGAAGCTCTGCAGCTCTGTGCCCAGGCATTGCCGCGGGCGGTTCAGTGAGCTGAGTGTGGGGGAGGGGGAACAATTGTGGGGTGGGTGGGGCAGGGGTTAGCCTCCTGGGCCAGGTCAGGGGCCAGGCGGAGGTCCGCTGGCCAGATGTGGCCCGTGGGCCACGTTTTGCCACTTTGCATAGTGGTCATAGTCATCTTGTGAATCAACCCAATACACTTAGGTCTTTCTCCTCTGTTGCTTCCAACTTGATACATCCCAGCTGACAGGCAATTGAGCGTTGTAAAAGCCCGGCATTGCCAAAGATAATTGAATGTGCCAAGATGGCCAACTAAAGATTCGTGTCCCCCTTTATGCTTTCAACCATCAATTTCAGAGATATGTGTCCATGCTGATGACAAATTCTGCTCAATAGATCCAGGCAGAGCATACAACACATGTGCATTGTTCATACATGTGAGTCGATGCCACAGCAGGTCGATTTTCTTTTTGGTGTTTCAGGTTGTGTTGTTTCTGCATGTCGAGTGCTGCTCTTTTAGACTTCCGAAGCAGGTTCACACCTTGTCCCTCTCAGGGCCTTGGGCTACACTTGAAGAGGAAGGGTAATGGCTACACTCAAACTTCAAAGTGCTGCCCGAGGAGTGCTGCTTGCCAGCGCTTTGAAGTGTGAGTGTTGGTCGCCAGTATTCCACCTCCTGCATGCACGTATTCCACCCTCCTCAATGGGGATTAGCTTGCAGCGCTGGAGCCGCGCTTTATCCAGCGCTTGCGGCACTGTTTACACTGGCACTTTACAGCGCTGTACTTGCACGCTCTCAGGGGGCCGTTTTTCACACCCTGAGCCGAGAAAGTTGCAGTGCTGTAACGCCAGATGAGCCAAGGCCTTACAGCGGTGGTGGTGGCTTTTACCAGAGCTGCTAAACTTACTCCCATCACACTGGCAAGCACACAAAGCCGCTTTATCTCCCTGGCTCAGCACTGGTTGTACTCCACATGACGAGAGGAATAAAGAACACGTGCTGGTGCTGCAGGCTGCAGTGGTAAACAGTGATTAATCTTACCACTGTAACTGACCTTCCAGAATTTTCTCAATGCTTTTAACTATATGAACTCTCTTTGTTTTTACTGTGATGCCTTTTTTGTTTGTTGTGAAACGGGGCTCCCGGAGCTGCTTACCTAAAAAACCAAACACAGTAATTGTTTGCTCCAAGCGAGGCAGGCAGGAATGTCCACAGCAAGTGTTGCTTGTTAGGAGAGAAACTGCTGGGCGGGGAGGGAGGTCTGTGGGAACAGCTGGCTTATCTGGTCTGAAGCTATTGCATGTTAAAGAATGAAGGATGAGAGGGGTGGGAAGTTGGTCAAGAATTTGCAAGAGCGGGGCATACAAAGTGTCAGCTCACAAAAATCCAACTGTCTCTCTCTCCGCCCACCTGCCCTGTGCACATTCCACCCAACCCCTCTCTTTTGAAAAAGCCACGTTTGCAGCCACCGCTGGGATAGCTACCCATAATGCACACCACTTCCCAACACCGCTGGCAAATGCTGCAAATGTGGTCACACTGCAGCGCTGGTGAGCTGCAGTGTGGCCAACAAATCTGCAGGCTTTCCCTACACCACCTGTACGAAGACAAGCTTTAACGTCCCAGCGTGTAACAGCTGCAAGTGTAGCCAAACCGTCAGATTTTTACGGACTGAGCATTATCAGATTCTTAAAACTTGGGTCGAGTGCCGTAGCAGTAGTTCTTTAGAAATCTCACATATGGTGACCATTCCTTTGCGTTTTGGTCAAATTGCTTGGAAAGTTTATTGAAAGTGAACATGTACTGGGTCAATCATTCGCAGACTGCTTATAATTGAAAGAAATGTGTATTAAAAACACAATAAGAGTGACATACAATTCTCCCCTCAGGGAGTCCAGATCAGAATTAATAATGTATTCAAGTTCATTTTATGAAGAGCATCAACAGCATGGAATGGTGGCCCAAAGAATGAAGGGGCATACATGTTTAGCACATCTGCGCATGTAAAATACCTTGGAACGCTGACTACAAAAGTGCCTGTTTTCACTTTCGGGTAACATTGTAAAATAGAAGCAGGCAGCATTATCTCCTGTAAATGTAAACAGACTTTTGTTTGTCTTAGTATTGGCTGAACAAGAAGTAGGACTGAGTAGATATATGCGCTAAAAAAGTTTTACACTGATCTTTTTGAATGCATTTAATAACCAAAAAAAAAAAATCTATGTTTTAAGTTACACTTTCATGATAAAGAGATTGCATCTACAGTACTTGTATGAAGTGAACCTGAAAATATTACATTTCTTTTGTTTATATTGTTATAGTGCAAATATTTGTAATAAAAAATAATATAGAGGAAAACATGATATCTGTCTATCGACTTGTGGGTGCTAAGTAGCTGTAGGTCTCTGTATAAACAAAATCGAAGTAAGTAATGGAAATGGCGCAGAAAATTCCAAAAATAGTTTGCAGGATAAAATTTCCTTCAATATGGTAATACACTACCCTGACAATATTGGTTGGTTAACCACTGATGCGACTTAAAGTCATTCGCGGATGAATTTGGATATAGAGATACGATCTTCTTATAGATTCTGTAAGGCCTACCGAGTGTATATATACTTCAACATACACCTGAACTCTGTGAGATTACAACTGCGGTATATTGAAATCCTATCGACAAGCACAATTCATGGAGACTTCCTTATCAGGAGTTAAGAGAGTCCTAGCTCCAATTTGAAGCGAGGTCTTTCTCATTGTCGTGGAGAATGGCTGGTGACCCATACCAAATCCATTGCTGGGCAGAGCAAGTCAACATAAGGAATCGCTATTTCGCTTGCAGAGGTAGCAGCTAGCAATGCGCCACGAGTACATATGGAAGGATTTGGGTGGCACCAGGTGAATCAGTACAGTAAGTCTTTTAAATATCGCACAGTGCCAACTGAACCTATAAACTTATTCATCTGAGTAAGCATTATATTATGCTGCTCCACTCGTATGATGTGTTCTGGAAGCCAACCTCGTGTTCACTGAGAACAGGCCTCTCTGGATACAAGCATCGGACTATCCTCGTGGGCAGTACCGTCTCCCACTAGCTCTTTCATGTTTAGCTGATAGCTGCTGTCGGAGCTTAAGTCTCACGCTCAGGAACATCACCTGAGTAGCACTCATCCCGCTTTGAGAAAAGGGTCACCAACGGATTCTTCAGCTCTGAGTTGGCTTTTGCTGTAAGAATCTATAAAATATGATTTAAAATTAATTGCAATTTAGAGGTTAGATTTTTTTCACTGCAAGTTCCCAATGAATTAGATTGAAATCCTAATGCTACCTGGCGTGAATATAAAACACTCTAAATAAGACTGACTCTGAAGGACTTAAGAAAAAGAATTGCCCAATAAAAGTTGCCACTCTAAATTCATTAAGCAGGAACCAGCACCTAAAAATAGATACCGCTCAAACGTCAGGACTTGAGGGATTTGCGATGACTCTTCATTGCAATGGGCATATCTAGCCCATGACGTAGGAAAAACAGAAAGACTCTCAAGCTATAATTCTGGTTCGATGAGGGATTATCTACTTACCACGCGCAATGCGGGGCGTCGCGTTTTGGATACGATGATTTCTCGATCAGAGTCTATATAAAACTGAATGCAATATGCTTATAGCCTACTAATTCACAAATCCGCCAATGTCGTGCCATAGGTCGCTTCAAGGCCTTTGCCATTTTCATTGCTGTGCTACTCAGACTGTAAGCAATCTACCATGGGTAATAGCGAGGGTACAAAAACTCACAATTTCGTTTAACACGAGATCGACACGTGCCTACGAGTGTGATTCCAACCCGATTTCCTTGTCATAACTTAGAGATTCTACTAGGCACTACACTCGTTGGGCTTCTCTTTGTAGCAGCTCTTCCTAACCATAATTCTCTTTCATATATCCCCTGAATGGTCGAGTGTCACCATCAAAAAAAGTTAGCTCGGCAGCCTAGACGCAGTGCCAGAGTACGAAAGCTGTGAGAGAAGATATATGGAACATGAAAGCTGGGGTGATTGATAATCACCGAACCGAGCAACGCGAGTTATCGAATTCCGACAAGCGACTAATTCTTCCTGCCTTGGAATGCGTCTGCAGAAGTTACAGTATGCGGTGCCAAATTAATGAATACCTACCTGAGCGCAATTAGGGATTCCAGTTATTTTCTAACTTTTACACCATGCAACTAGCAACATGAGAAATAAGGGGAAAGATCCTGGCAAGAAAGGATACACATTGACACGACAGATCGGACTGAGAGGCAGGAATTCGATATCCGACTTGATTGGTCGCTGTGAGACTGCCTCACTCTGGTAATTCAACCTTGCACTTACATCACTTTCAGATGATTATTATAAACAAGAAGCAGGCAACATTATCTCCTGCAAATGTTAACAAACTTGTTAGTCTGGCCAATTGGCTGAACAAGAAGTAGGAATGAGTGAATTTGTAGGCTCTGAAGTTTTACATTGTTTTATTTTTGAACGCAGTTATTTTTTATACATAATTCTACATTTGTAAATTCAACTTTCATCATAAAGAGATTGCAGTACAATACTTGTATTAAGCGAATTGAAAAATGCTATTTTGTTTTTTACAGTGCAAATATTAGTAATAAAAATAAATATAAAGTGAGCACTGTACACTTTGTATTCTGTCGTAATTGAAATCAATATATTTGAAAATGTAGAAAACATCCACAAATATTTAAATAAATGGTATTGTATTATTAACAGCGTGATCATGATTAATTTTTTTTAATCACTTGACAGCCCTAGTTTGCACCCTCCCCCCACTCAGGGAATGGTTAACATCTCCACCAAGCACTGAATCGATTATCTCCACACTGACCTTGAGCAGTTAGGAAGAATTTGGATCCAGCTTGCAGGAAATAGCCCAGAGCAGCCATCAGCCACTCTGCTACCATAGTGAGCAACAGAGGGTGGAACTACAAGATTCAATATTGGTTGCCTCAGGACGCTATAGTTTTTCCAGAGCAAGGTGGTACATTCACCGTGAGACTCTATTCCTGTAACCAAGCCCAGGCTGCTAGGATTAACAAAGGGGAAGAATGCCCAGAACAGTTCCACTGTGCGTGACCCCACCAATACAGCTCTACAAGTGAAACCTTTGTCTCTCTATGATGGGCAGTCTGCCCCTTAAGGGTAGCAGTGCATAATGGTCAGCCAATCCCATCATGTGGTGTGTTCCTTTAAGATTTTTAAAGTCCAATATATATAATATATATATGTAGATGTGTGCACACAAAGCCTAGTAGATATTGGTAGAAAGGATCCTCTCTTCCCCAACCAGTTGGGGATGAGCTGAAAGACAAGGACCAGCATAAATGCTGCCTCCTCCCTCATAGTTGGGCACACACTAGCAGGAGATGACTGACCCTCTGAGCCTGAGGACTAATATGGGGGGAAGGGGCCAGTGGAGGGAGAAGCTGGTTTAGGTCCTACAGCTGGCTAAAGTACACCTTGCTCCAGGAATGCTGGGGACTTCTGGCTGAAGGAGGGAGGTAACAGCTGCCTGAATTGCCCAACTCCAGGGGAAGGGCTGGGGTCCTGCCTCATAACGAGACAGAGACTGATGTATATGCTGCTGCAGAAGAAGAGCTGGGGACTCCTGGCTAAAGGAGGGAGGTAATAACCCTTTGACTTGCCTGGCTCCAGGAAAGCAGTTCTGGGACCGGCGTTCCGTAAGAGGAACCGAGAACTGCATTGGATCCCAGGGAGGGGCGAAAGACCTCTTGTTTACCTTAACTTGGGACTATTGTGTAAGGTGGTGTTTATTTTGAGACTTTGAGTATCCCAGAAGGGGATTGAATTTTCAAGTGACCTGGCCATGAGGCTAGGCCACAGAACATCCAGATGGAGGCGATTAACAGAAGGAGGCAAACAAGGAGGTGGCCCAGCAGCCACACCCAGGCTGGTGGAGTGATTCCGTGGATGTGGGTTCAACTTGGGGCTGGGCTCCGTGACACTTCCATACAGCTACAGCATATGGTCTCCAAAAATCTGTCACAATTTGGTTCTGTCTGATACTTCTTCCATGGCACTCTAGCCTCCTCTGTCATATACTTTGTCACAGTCATCTGTGAACCATTGAGAATGAAGCCGTCAGACGGATGCATTCAGGAGCCCTAATAGCAGAGAACAAAATGTAATTGAAGTCCCACAAAATTATCAATGGAATGGTAACTGGATGAACAGCGCTTTTTCTCCTGCCTGCCTGGAGGCCCAGTGGTTCTACTAATCCCCAAAGGCAGACAACCAAAATAGGTCCATTGCCCTTCTGCAATCGTTGTGTCCCAACTTCAGATCAAGTCAGCTCATTACAAAGTTACATCCAATCTCCAGTGCTGATGCAAACACCTCAGTCCAGCCTCGAGAATGCATCCAACCTTGAGTGTGGAACTTCAACATCCCAGGCTATCACTACAGTGGTGAATCAAAGAAATAAAAGGAAATTAAAAGTTGAGTGATTCTTTGAGCATTCTCCCAGGTAGGAAGAAACTGCAGTGATTAAAAATGAAATTGTGTAGCAGGGTTGGGTTTTTTAAAGGTAAAATCATGTTTATATTCATGACTCAATTACTTAGAAAAAGTTTCCTGTATTGTGTGCTAAAATCATGGGTGAGCAATGCATTATAGATGTTTATTGCTCTTTGATTTTATAACTGATTTTTGTCTAAATTTTCATCCCCTGGTTTGGGCAGACTCCTAAAATCACAACTCTAAAACAAAGAGTACGATAAACAAGAGGAATTATATTATCAAGGAGTTGTAAATCTACCGAGATGCTTATTGAGGTAGTGAAAGAAATATTACTCTGCCATTAATAAAGTGAATTGAGTACAGGGTGTTCTGGAAGTGTTAGTTGAATGAGCACATTTACATAACCAGCAAATAGGCACATAAATATTTTAATATTATTGGCAATGTAACATGAAAATCATTTCAGTGCTACTTATTCTTACATTGGAAAAAGGATATTGTGTGGTTTGTGTGTGTGTGTGTGTGAAGGCTGCTAGGGGCTGTGTGCTGGGAGAGTGGCTGAGCCCTGAGTAGGGGG
>NC_133777.1:52297419-52362920 GCF_003597395.2 Chelonoidis abingdonii | reverse complement strand
CAGCATGAGGCATGGGTCACTTGCTGGTGGATTCTCTGCTTGAGGTCTTCAAACCACAATTTGAAGACTTCAATAACTCGGACATAGGTTAGGGATTTTTATAGAAGTGGATGGGTAGGGTTCTGTGGCCTGCTTTGTGCAGGAGGTCAGACTAGATGATCATGTTGGTCCCTTCTGACCTATGAGTCTATGAGTCTATGATATCTAGTAAAACTACACTTGTTCGCTTATCCTGTCATAAGTTTGGCATATAATTGTCCTGATTTTAGTTGTAATGTAATATCAGTCTCACCAGAGTGTTAAAAATAATTCTCTTCTATGTGAGTTTTCTACACCATTCCCCATAAGTTGCAGAACTTTGGAGTGAACTGCCTCTGAACATTTGTTTTGTGAGGTCTGCAAAAGTGTAAGATCTTTCCTTTCCAGAAAATGTTCAGCCTTGTATGTGTAGGAGAAACTTCCTTATTGGCACTGGGATTAAAAGAGCACTGATCACTCTTGAGTTTTCCATGGATGGGTGCTAGCCCTGTCTCCCTGGCGTCTGTAGATGGGGACTTACCGAGAACTGTTAATCAGACCATGATCTCCTGAATAGTCTAATACATCCTTTGTGTTCCTTTGTCACAGTTCTCAGACAATGCATCTGTCAGCCTTGGTCAAGGAAAGCACACTAGAATCTTTCTAAGTAACAGCATGATTAAACATGGTTGGCTGATATAGTAGTTCAGTACCCAGTGTAGACATTGCTTTTGAAGGAGCAATTCAGAGTTTCTTTTCTTACACAAGTTCTTATTCAAGCCACTTTCATAATAGAACATTACGGCTAAGTGCTCTTTCCATTCTGACTTGTGTTTTGCAGTCAGTGGCTTAAATTATAGTATTTTATACCATTAATAGTATTAAAATGAGGTCTCCATATTATACACACACTCTGTATTTAGCACATAGTTTTGAGATGTGACAGGGAATCAGCTTGGTCAAAAGGCACTAACAATGCTACTGAAGTTATTGTCTTCCCCTCTGTTAATTTCAGGCACAGAGTGGGTGGATCCAGAGGACCCGACAGTCATTGCTGAGACAGAGCTATTGGGGGCTGCAGCTTCAATTGAGGCTGCAGCAAAGAAGTTAGAGCAGTTGAAACCACGAGCCAAGCCAAAGGTGAGTGTCCATCTTCCATGTTCTTTTTAAAGTTAATGCTGCAGAAATGCAAATAACTGGTATCGTGGTGATGGTTGGAACAATCAATCTTTACATTGTCCTCAGCTGGTGCCAGTAGAAGCTACACTTTTCAGACAAGCTAGGCTTGACTTACCACAAAGGCAAAAGATACTTGGTGGCTCTTTCAAGTGGTGGGCGTGCAAGTAATAGATTTCATTCACTTTTCTCTGTCTAAAAAATCTTTTTTGATGTGAAAGATCATTCTTGTTCCTCAGTTTCAGAGGCTTTTGAGCCCACTCACTCACTCTTCAATGTGTGTGCAGTGTTATGGGAGGTTGTGGCCAAAAGATCTTATAAGATCAAGACACAGTATTTAACTTCTAGCAAACAAGTGTCTCCTTTTAAACTCTTTGTTTAAAATATAAACTGATTGTTCTGTGCCTATTTTCTCTTAATTCTATAAAGGGAAATGTATAAATTAAGGTCCCATATGAATGCTTATGTGGTCTCATGTTTTTGTGTGTTTCAGATATGTCCATGAGAATATTTTAAAGTGAAATGGAATTAACTGCTTGCATGTGTGTCAGAGGAATTATACGGCAATTATTATAACCTGAAGTAGTTAGTGTACTTGCACAGTTCAGGGAGTGTGGGCATGACACAGAATTACTTCACTCCACAGTGTAGAGCCCCTGGCAAGTTTTGGAATAAATCTCAATGAGACCCAGGACTGGGCCTCTTTTAATGAAAATAAGGCATGCCATTAACTTCAGAAAGCAATGCTGTGGTCATATCCTTTTCTCTGTGGCTTCAGAGTTACCGGACTTTGTTCTAAGCAGATGACAAGTCTTTCCAAGAAAGCAGGTTCTAAAGGTCATTCAGTGTCAGACGGTTGTTGTCAGGAAATTGTGGTATTTTCTGTCATTCAGGAGCATAAGATCAAGACAGCTTTTTAATAGCCTCACAAGGTGGGCTGTGATGATGCCCACTGCTTGGGAAATTTTTCTTTCAGTGGATTTTGTAATTGGTACGTTCATTTTTTGTGAAGAAAGAAAGTCGCTTGTAATGAGATTATACAGAGTGGAGAATTGAGGCTGGAAACCTCTAACACCTTTTCTACAAAACTACTACACAGTAGCATATCTGAGTTGCCTAGTAACCTTGAAACCATTCTCCTGCTAACATCTAAACCACTCCAGTGGCCATTGTCATTTAAAAATGAATACAAATCCTACACCTGCTCCTCATTTAACATGTTAATTTGACTATTCAGTCTGCCTATGCTTTATTGGGCTCTTTCTTTGTTATTTTGTGGAAAACACATTCATATCTCTGGATCTATATTTCATTTTGGAATAAAACTTTCCTTCCATCACTCGTAATTCAGTGTATCTTTCACAAACATTTACTGTAATGCAAGTGAAAGGTGCTGGAATGACCCTGCTGGATATTTCAAACTCTCTGTTTCTCCACAGAGCAGAGAACAGCATCAAAGTGCGCTTCCTTACACTGTCCCATCAGTGTGTTTCAGTATCTCCCTATAGGGGGAAAAATGTTTTAGGTAGCTCACTCTTAGATGTTTCAGTCTTAAACTTCTGTATCAACAAGGCATCTCCGTCATTCAAATCTAAACTAGTAATTAGACAACATCTGTTCTCTTATACACAGTGCACCAAATACAGAAACATAAAAACTGCTATATTAGATCAGACCAAAGGTCCATCTAGCCCGGTATCCTGCCTCTGGCGGTGGCCATTAGATTCAGAAAAAAGTTGCCAGAGAGCCTGCAGTAGACCCCAGCCTGCAGAGAAAGTTTCCTCGTCACCCCTCTTAATTAGAGATGGATTTACAACCTGAAGTCTAAGGGTCTGGATCCCTTCCAAAATTCTTGGGGTTTTGTGAGGTTTTTTTGCTTGTTTGTTTTAATCCTTACTATTTTAGCTCTGTCTATGTTCCAGTTTATTAATATAATAGAAATGAAACAATAAAGCTAACACTTGTTCTAATTTTGTGATTGAGCTGCACTAGTTTTGTTCCCTCTCTATATAACCTTCATTTTTTATTCCATTTCCCTTTTCTTTTTGTTGTGCCCCCACCCCATTGCATCTCCGAACCACACACCTTCCATTGTTGTCTTAATAAGATTCAGAAGGATAGAGTAGAGCCAGCAGCTTTCCTCTTCAGGAGAATCATTCCTGTCTCAGAGAACATTCTCTGTGAAGAAATAGGTCTGTGAACTCCTGGCCATGTTTTATTGTATAATGTACATTCCTTCTGAATTAAACACAAAAGCCTGGCTATGGAACAGATGCAGTCTCTCGCCTTGCAGAAGCTTAAATGCTCTGACTACTAGTACAATGTGCAGATGATGTTTTAGTACTTGTCTTGTTTCTGAGATTGTGTCTCTAAAAATATTTTGAGGAAGGCCCTCCTTATCTGTTCCTCCTTCAGGTGTACTACAAACTGTCTTGGATTTTAATTGTGGTGTCCAAGGGGAAAAATGGTCTGCTGAGCTGTACAAACTTTTCTGTTCATTATATAAAACAGGTTATAGTGGGTGATATGTCCTTTACAACACAGTTATGGATTTACACTGATTGTGGTGTCTTTTTTGGTAGGCTGAATATCTTTTGCTTTGGGACCTTATATTGCCTGTTCTAATATAACATGGTCCTTGATTTGTAAGGATACCACCTGGTACAAAATACACCTCTACCCCGATATAACGCTGTCCTCGGGAGCCAAAAATTTTTACCATGTGTGATGGGGCAAGGCCAGGTGGCTATAGTAAAGTAGTGAGGATCAGGTATATTAGCCCCAGGCTACACAAATCCCTGGTACCATAGCAGTTGCTCCAGGTTAATCAAGACACTTGGGGCCAATTAAGATCTTTCTAGAAGGCAGTGGAGATAGCTACATTGATTGGGACACCTGAAGCCAATCATGGGCTGGTTGGAATTAGTTAAAAGCCTCCCAGTTAGTCAGTGAGATTCACGTGTGAGGAGCTGGTGAGCAAGAGGCACAAGGAGCTGAGAGTGAGAGGGTGAACTGCTGGAGGATTGAGGAGGACAAGCATTATCAGACACCAGGAGGAAGGTCGTGTAGTGAGGATAAAGAAGGTGTTTGGAGGAGGCCATGGGGAAGTAGCCCAGGGAGTTGTAGCTATCATGTAGCTGTTACAGGAGGCACTATAGACAGCTGCGATCCACAGGACTGGACTGGAACCCAGAGTAGAGGCCGGGCCCGGGTTCCCCCCAAACCTCCCAACTCCTGATCAGACACAGGAGGAGTTGACCCAGACTGTGGGTTCCACCAGAGGTGAAGATCACTGAGGTGAGCAAATCCGCCAATAAGTGCAGGACCCACCAAGGTAGAAGAGGAACTTTGTCACACGTGTTATAGGTGAAACTGTGTTATCTCGAACTTGCTTTGATCCGCCGGAGTGCTCAGCTCTGTCCCCCCCGGAGCGCTGTTTTACCGCGTTATATCCAAATCCGTGTTATTTTGGGTCACATTATATCTAGGTAGAGGTATAACTACCCAAAAGAGCACGTTAAAAAAAAGAAAAGAAAAAGTGGTCTCTGTATTTATTTTATGGAATTAAAAATTAAATGTTTCATTTACTCTTACGATGGAAAAAATAGTTATAGAAAAACAACATTGTGGCTTGGGTACATCACCAGAGACCATTGCTGTATGTGCATTATATTCCCGTTGGTGCACTCTTCATGCCTCCATGCAGGCTTATGCCTTCAAACACAAGGCAAGGGGTTGCGTCTTTAGCAGTCGATAACAGTTCCCTGCTGTTAGCCTTCAGCAGTGTGTCTTTTTTTCCCCCCCAAGATGAATCAAACCTGGATGCCTTTTCTGCAGGGCTCTGTGTGATATGTTTGATATATTAGGTTGTTATTTAATCCAACTATATATCAAACATATTCCTATAGTGTCCTGCCCTGTCTCCGGGGGTTTATAAAGTAGTATAAGGCAATATGAAGGAATACTTTAAATCACAAGCAGATTTAGAAGACTTCCTGCAGACTCTCATTCTAATCTGATTTTTTTTAAACCATATACAGTGAAGTGCTCTTTTTAATAGGGTTGTTCTTGGGGAGATGTGTAAGTTGCACAGGTTCATTTATAATGAGTAGCAGCCATGCAAGTACTGAATCTCATAGGAGTGGTCTCTTGTGTTTACCTGGCTTTGTGCAGTGACTTACCCTTGTTGCTGTATCTTTATTAAATTGAATCTGAGAGGCACATCGGAAGAAACATAGTTTGTCTTTCATGACTGTTGGCAACAAGTTAATGGTGGTTCACTCGTTCTTCTACTGATCCTGAATCTATTCATGCTGTCCATTGCATTTGAAGGATGTGTAGGAAACTGGTTAAAAGTAAGGAAGTAGAAAAATATCTGTATCTAACTCTTGAAAAAATAACAGCATGGTATTTTTGTCACTGTTTTGTGACATAACGTTTTATCCTACACCATTTTGTAGTTGGCCGAGTAATTTGTGTTTATTTTTTGTGATCTCATGTGGCAGACTCTCTCTCCCTCCACCTGCCTGCAGATCTCAGAATCATCAAAGCATATGATGACTCTGTTAGCCTAAATTTGTGGAAATAGATGTTGACTTTGATTTTTTTTTAAACATTATTAAGTCTCATGAGCATGGTTTTTAAAGTGACCCAAATTGCCATCTCAAGGGACTAAAGATAAAAACAGTGGAATTTTGTGTCACATATCATGTGAGGAAGTCTGGTTTCATGTTCATGCATTCTGAGAACTGCATAATTTGAGAGTAATATTGATGAAAATAAACAAAAACAATATGTGACACAAAAAAGGGTAGCCAAATGGCACTGGACAATGATTCCTCCTGTAGCATTTCTTGTGCTGCTCAGTCTTGGATTGTATATGTGGTGACCAGTTTGGACCTCTCATTTTGAGGTATACTCTTCAAACCACACTGCTAGGGTGTAGATGAATACAAGTATGGACCTTTTGTTGTGCCCAGCAGGATGTGCAGCAGTTGGTCAAGCTGGTTGTGCTCCAAGACCATCATGCGGGGTGGGTAAGCATGCCCACAAGCATGACTAAGCAGTAGTTGTCCTCTGCACTGAGCCCTCTGTCTCCAGCCCTCTGTGTGCCCACTTTTTACTTATGTGTCAAGGACAAAAATAATGAGAAGGAATGGACAGAGTGGACCTGTTGAAGAAAATAGCAGAGGAAGCTCAGTTCCCCTCTGGTTACATGGAGGTGCTGCATAGGACTGGTCAAAAGTTTCCATTGAGAGTGGTTTTCGACAAAACCCAATTTACGCAGGCAAGAATCTGCTTTCCACAGAAAATGTTTGACTTCTAGCTTGAAAACAGAAAACTGGGACGTATTTAGCTAACTAAAAAAAATTGGGATTTAGTTTTTTGAAAAAGTCAAGATTTTTGCTGAAAACGTGAGTAAAAACAAGAAAATTCATTTTCATAGAAATTTTCTGTGGAGAGAAAAACCTATTTTCCAGCCAGCTCTAGTGCTTAGCTGTTCATTCTCATGATAGGTCTTATGCCTGCCCCTGTGTAGCCGTACCTTAGTAGAGGCACCATAGCTTTCTCATTGATGTGACATGTAATTCCCCTGCAATTCTTTTTCAACTAGTCATTTTTACATTGTGTTTATATGTACAACAATGAGCACATCATGCTATGCTGAATGAAACCCATACAGGTACTTTTCTTCCCCATCTGGGGTTGGTTCTCTGGAAACTTGTAGAATATTTTGAGAAGATGTTGCATGTTGTAGAGGTATTTCTAATTCAGTACTTAAGGACTATAGATATCCATATAGCAAAGCCATGGCAGTGAACATTTTTATTAGGCTGTGTGAATAAATAAAATCCATCATCAAAATAGTTGCTGAATTGTTAGCTGATTCAGTAGCAGAATTAGAGTTAACTTCCTTACAGCATGGCCATTTAAGGAATAGTGCATATACTGCTATTGATATAAAGAAGTAAAATAGCTCTCAGCTCATGGACGCTTCCACTATTTTGGAAACAGGCTTCATAATTCCAGATCAAGACAGTATTTTTCTTAAAAATCATTGAATGAAAACTGTACTGCGACACACAAGAGAGGCAAAAGATAGATGGAGCTGTATACTAACCTTCCTCTGCTTGGTGCTTGAATTTGGTTTTCAGCTGTAATCAAGATGGAATTACTGGTCTCTACTTTCTCTACAGTGGACGTTGGCCCTTGTCCCCAGACCACCAGATATTTGGGTGAAGTTGGCACTGTATTCTCTATAGAGGCCCAGAACTGGAGATAGTAGCATTGCCGTGCATTGGCAGAAATATGTGCTCAAACTAGTCCACTGTCCGCTCCCATGAAGCTGGGGGGTGGGGGGGAAGGCTACTAGATTTTCACTTCAAGAGAGCCAAATTTATCTAAACATGTTTTTAAAAAATAATATCGACTGAGCTAGTCCCTCAGGTCTACAGATTGTGCCCGTATGTTAGTGATCAAAGTAAGAGATTAACATTTGAGGCCTGTTGTGTAAATCATAGGTCACTTTAGTTATTGTTGTTGCATTACAAACATGGCAAAAATCCATCTGTTAAGATGAGTTGTTTCATTAACATGGTAATTCCTTATCATAAGCCTTTTGTATACATGTGCTGTTCCTAATTAGCAGAGGCACATATTCTGCATTTAGTAGGCAGCTCTTGTTCTTTTATCTCGTCCCTTAAGGTGCCATCCAACATTATCATTACATGGCAGAAGTTGATGCTAAATAGTTTTCATTTAGGATGCCGTATTTCTTCACCAGTGCTTTGACTTCCATGGATGCTGCGTTTTCCTCTCCAGGATTTTGTGACTTTCTATTTTATTCACATGGTAGAAGTTATATGAAATGTTGTAGAATCAAACACCCTACGGCTTGTTCTTTAAGTTGTGTGACATGAATTAATGCCCACGAAAGTAACGGGAGAATACAATTGGCTTTTGATTGGGTATAGAACAGGCTATGCATGCTTCTGTATACCAGCTTCCAAAGATAATTCTTATTGGATGTGCAGTGCTCCAGTTACTTCACCTCAGAACCCCTTGTGGCTCCTAACTCTCCTGGAATATGTCTGGTGATTTTGTAGTGTCCCACAGAGAACTGGAAGGAGAGAACCTCACGAAAGTGACTTTTGTTTGTGATTGTCACCAACATATCAAGTTAGGTCTTTACAGATGAGCTAGGGCACAAAAATCACTGTACTTTGTAGCCCCTTGATTTAGAAAAGGGTAACGTGCATAGAAACAAGGTCTGATGTTAAACGTACCTTTTCTTTCAGTAAAAGCAGATTGAGAGAAACGCAGGAATGGCCATATTTTCAAAAAGACTCTGCTCTCATTTAGGCCCCTCCATGAAGTGCTCAGTTTTTCAAATGGATACAGGAGCTGGGGTCTGCTGTGCCCATTTGAAAATCTGCCCCCAATTTTGGATGCTGAACACTTCTGAAAATTTGAGCAAACTCTCCGCATCATGGTGTTCAGCTCTGTGCAGCTTTAGAGTGGGATTTGGCACACGGTAATTAAAATGGTCAAAAAAAAATTTAAGTGTTTAGGCACTGCAATTTAGGAGTATTTTGGGGTTTTTATATTCACAGTTCTTGTCCTACTTTCTCTGAAGGAAAGATCTCCAGATTAATCCTGAAAGTGCTGTATATCTGATATCCTCCACCTGAAGGCCACCAAGTATGAGGCTGTTCCGAATGGTGGAGTAAAATGTGATAAGTGTGATGTTCAGTCTATGGTATCATTGATGTATGTGGTGCTTTTCAAACACTTAGGAAGACAGAGTCCCTACAACAAATATTTTTTAAATCTCAATTAAGAAAGGTTCAGCAACAAGAGTGGAGTAGGTACCACCAGAAATAAGATTCACTATGGAAGATCTTGACCTTTTGATAGGAGATGTAATTTCTTGTCATTAAAACCAGTGCTAGTGACAAATGCTTTTCACTGTCATGGCCATTGATCTAATCATACATTACAGGCCAAACTCGTGTGGAAAGTTCTGTTTCATCCAATGTTAACTCACTTCCTTATTTGAATCATCAAGTCACATCAGTATGTGTAAAGGACAAGTAATAAACAAGTCCATTGTTTCGGTTACTTCCCCACACTCTACCAAGTTACCAAAAATATTAGAAGAATCTGAACATAATGCATTTTATCTCAAAACACTGCTTAGCCTCAGTTGGAAGAGCTAGTGGTTGTGATATGAGGAAGGTGTACTCATGTGGATTGTGGGAAAACATGTGAAAAGACCCATCTCTCTTAAGGAGTCCTGTTAGGGGATGCATTATGCCCTGATGCCCTCGCTGATCATTCTGCTTTTGGTGCCATTTAATATATCATTCGTTCATGGTCCCAGTCAAAGTAAAAATTAAAGAAAACAAATCACACACACACACTTATAACCTTGTAATGCTTGTAATTGTTCTGAAAGTACTAAACATACCTAAGCTAGGAGTAGATGGGGGAGGTTGATACATGTGCAAAGCAGCGCTTCCATATTAACTGCCCAGGCTATTGCAGCCACGTTACATGGAACGGACACTCCATCCTTGCTGGTGGCATGGACACAACACAGGAGTAGATAGATATGACTTCCGATGCAGATTTAAATGGCTTAAAGTGTTTTGTTTGTTTTATATTATTCATGGTAAGACCAGGTTTAGGAAACTGACATTTGCAGAGCAATAGTTCATCTTTCATCTAGAGAAAAATATTATTAGGAGTGGTTAATCTTCTGGTTCAGTTCATGCTTGCTACAGTGGTGGTTTAGGTGTTTGAATGGTTCCAGACAGACCTTCAACATTTCATAACTCCAAGAGGACTGAACTGGACTGCAAAGCAGTCCAGGCTTTCAGTGAAGTGATGCAGCTTACGAAAAGCAATTAAATTAATGGGCGTACTTGATAACTATGTTCTGCTTTTCATTACAGATGAACAAAGAAGCATAATTATAACATTAGAGTTGTAGTTTTTTTTAAAGCTTTTATGCATTCCCTTTATTATATTTACTAAGTAACTGTGCTTTGTTTAACAAACTCTAATAATCTCGGCAAACAAACCACTTTAGAAC
This sequence comes from Chelonoidis abingdonii, assembly GCF_003597395.2. NCBI lineage: Eukaryota > Metazoa > Chordata > Testudines > Testudinidae > Chelonoidis > Chelonoidis abingdonii. The sequence continues at coordinate 52,352,629 of NC_133777.1, read as the reverse complement.
ACTACGAAGATAATACTGTGTGGGAAAATGAGAATTCCATTTCAGGCTACTGCTTTACCTGTATTTTTGAAAATCGTTTTTAGTGCTTCTAGTGGAAACCAGAAACTCAGTGGCATGCACTGAAATATCTTGTGTGTGGTATTTAAATAAAAGCTGTCACTTTAAATTTTTCACAAGGTTGTCCACGAGGGGAGCGTTACTTTCCAGTTAATATTTGTGTTTGTGTTGTCTCTTAATTTAGGCCCCAGGAAAGTGCTTTGCAGAGTGCAAATAAGGCATTGTTGATTCTTTGTCTCTGTGTAGCTGGATTACAGAATCCAAAGAAAATGTGTCCTGGAAAGTGAAGAGAAAGCACTCTGTTCTGAGTTATGGGTGACAGTGTTCTGTTTTGCTTATAGCAAGCCGATGAGACTCTGGATTTTGAAGAACAGATCCTGGAAGCAGCTAAGTCCATTGCAGCTGCTACCAGTGCCCTAGTCAAGTCAGCCTCGGCAGCCCAGAGGGAGCTGGTGGCACAGGGAAAGGTGGGTGAACAGGACATTCAACACAGCGGAAGTATTTTAAATTGTAAAGCATGTAGCTTCTTAGCTTCTGTATGTATGGAAGGAACTCTGGATTGACTAATAAAAATGTAAATCTATCTGCTTGCATGTCCTGGCCAGAGTTGGTTGAAAAGTCTGTTTAAACATAGCAAACGTAATTAGCAAATGTAATTAGATTTTTGGCTTTCACATGTCTCAGCTGTTTCTTGTTAAGAAAAGTGTTTCACTCCATGAAGGGCAGTGATCCAGGCTTGTAATGTATGGTCCCATAATACATTTTGGGATTTAAAAAGAAATGGAGTAGTAAACAATAACATTCTGGTCCAAGTTAGCAGAGGGCATAACTAATTGTGCTTTCAGTGTGTTGAATGATTCAGTTAGGGCCCCGATATGAACACAAATTAGACATGTGCAAATGGATACACTTACAGCTATTGCTAGGACAACTAAAGTGCTTACAAAATTGCTCTACGTCCATTTGCCTTGTTAACATCAAGTGCGTTTTATTCCACTTCACTTCCATTTCTTCTTTTTATCTAATTCACTTAATTTGAATAGGACTTAAATCGCAGCAGCACCCAGCTTGATTGCTTCTGAGGACAGTTTGCCATAGGACTACCATTGTTTTATATCTGTGGTTTCTAATAATATTTAAGCACTGATTCTGGGCAGACTGTGCAGTTGAGCCCCGGCACAAAAGAGCTATTCTGTCTTATTCAGCTGGGCTTCCTAGGGAACTTGTGTTTGGTTCCAGCATGATCACAAAGCAGTTGTTTTGGAACCATAGCGTTGTAACTGTTCAAAAAGATCTCCTATAGAACTTACTTAAAATGCATAAAACGCTTATTAAATAGATAGTTGTTGAAAATTGACAGCAAAAATAGTCAAGCAAATGAGAATTTAGACCCCTACCTTATTGCTCCGCTTAGATTATTGCATTGTTTGCCTTTATGTGATAGAACTTGTTCACATTTAGTTACGTTACGAAGTACAGCATCCTTTGCTATTCTCCCGACCACCACCACCCCAGAAGAGAGAGAGAATATATCCTGGTATAAGTCCTAACTATCTGTCAAGTTAGACTTCTTGTCGGAGGGAACAGTTAATTCTTTCTCCTCACGTCTTTTTGAGATGGAAGCAAGCAGCACTTGTGCCTTGTTCCAGCAGAGCTCAGAGAAGTTGCTAAAAACACTTTCATTCTCCACTCCAGGAAATCCATAGCTTACCATTCTGATTTGAGCACAATAGTCAAATGTAGTACCATATTAGCAAACCTATTCTTCCAGCTTTGATGGAAGACTTTTTAGCCCCGGCTCTAAATCTAATTCTTTAAGACCAGGACTTTTCACAGTCAGTGCCTTTTATCGACAGTGGGTTGCCTGCTGGCATCGAGCACTGCCTTCTCCAGCTCAACTAATCCAGCAAATAGTGCGGTGCCACTTAAGGGCAGGGCCAAACCAAACCCAAACCATCACTCTGAACACCCACGTACTTTGGAAAAGCTTCAGGAAGGATCCAAATTGCTGCTCAGGCTCAACTGGAGTTACTCAGAGTGGTTTAAAACAGATCCTTTCATTAGGCAGAGAACTGTTCACAAATAAATGTACAATAATGAAGATTCTGCTGAGGTAATGAATTCAAGACACACACTTCATACCCGTTGCCTAATTATCAATCTTGAGTTAATTGGTGTTGTGGGTGTCTTCCAACTCCTGTCTACAGCAGACACTCGCTCACCAGATTTACAGCACAATGGCCTTTAAAATGAGCAGAAAGACTGCTTCCCAAATCTCCCCTGGGATGGGATGGGGAGGGTGGGGGTCCTTGGCTGGGGGAGTTATGTTGGGGGGAGTCACAGGGGTTACTTCTCTGACACCCAGCTTCTCCCTACCAAAACATTTCCCCACCAGTGTCTGTCTCAGCCAATCAGGGTAAGCAGCTGGTGCGCCAGGACACTTTGTTTACTTAGGTTTACCTCCGTGCCTGTGGACGCTCGAGGTAAACAAACCATCTTGACCCACCAGTGGCTTATCCTGATGGCCCGGGAGCCAAAGTTTGCTGACCCCAAATTATAGGGTCGGCTTATGAATGGGTTATAAACATTTTCCATTTTTACGTATCCATCCTGGGCAGGCGGGGGGATGTTAGCTTGTAAAAGAACCAGCTTATGATCGAGTATATACAGTACTTTACTTTTTCTCATTCCCCACACACTAGCGTCCAGATGAGTAGATCTCTGCTGAACTTCAGATGCTTTTGCTAGGGATGGTGATGCACAAAAACTTTGAAACCTAAAAGACCCATAGGCCTCAAGCATTTTATTGTAAAACTGAATTTTTCTCTTGCACTTTTCTATTACACTAAAAACCCCACTCGGAATGTTCCAACCATATCAAGAGTTTTGCAAATGTTAGTGTTTTTCTTTAACCCCCACCCCTGAAGTCATGCAATTATATGAGAATTTTGACTTTCATTTTTTAAAGGAATTCAGCAATTCTTCAGCCTTCATGGTTGAGGAGGAAAGTTGAAAAATGTGAACCCTAAAAGTTCAAAAACCAGAAGACAATTGAAAGGACACTAAACTTTTTGTTCTTTAATCTCATGATTTTTGGGGGCCCTGACTCATGATTTCTGAACACATGGATTGGGAAGACTGGGATCAGAAGACAGTAGTACTAAGTGCTGGATGAACACACAGAAAAAGGCATTTGCTACCTTGAATTTGTAATCAGACTTCAGGCAGGAGTGTGGGAACTCAAAGGAACTTCGTTTTTCTACTCAGTAGCAGCTTGAACATATTGAAGAAATATAGCATAACTCTACCGAAAAATCAGTAGCCTTGAACAATGGAGTGGATATCAGAAATGAGCATTATAGACAGGAATAAATCCTTTCAACTGACTGGTATTTCTTAGCCTCTTTTGGCAAGCCTTGACCAGGCAAATCCTCAGCTGTACCAGTCATTGCCCTTCATTGGTTTCTCTAAAGTTACAGCAAGGCTGGAGCAGCTCAAGGAACAATGTAGGTTAGAGTGTCCGTGAATGAACAAGAGACAGGTAGTGACAGGCGAACAACAGCCACAGGAGGCACATTGTTATGGTGGGAGGGGAGCACCTAGAGTACTAGTCAGAAAACCTTGGGTAGGACAGAGATACATGCCAGAGTCTGGGAACCACTGACTTATATTAACATAGGAATGTAAGTCCGAAATTTTCTTCTGTCATCATTAGCTAGAGTATGCACTGAGATAAAATGGAGGAAAGGGGGATGTGTACATAAAGTTTCCTTTTCAGATGGTTATGGTCTTTGAATGCAAATCAAGGCAAAAAAATTGCATTTTATATTTCACTCTAAGTGTCTGAACGGTTCTTCCAGGTTGGAGCTATCCCTGCAAATGCAGCTGATGATGGACAGTGGTCTCAGGGACTTATTTCCGCTGTGAGTAATTTCCAGTTTGTTTGTTTGTTTTTCTCTTGACAGTCTCTGAGATACTAGAACGCTGAGTAACTTTAGTTATTGGCTCCTAGGCCCGAATGGTGGCAGCTGCAACCAGCAATCTGTGTGAGGCAGCTAATGCCTCGGTACAAGGTCATGCTAGCGAGGAGAAACTCATCTCATCTGCCAAACAAGTTGCGGCTTCTACAGCACAGTTACTTGTGGCGTGCAAAGTGAAGGCTGATCAAGACTCCGAGGCCATGAGAAGACTACAGGTAACAGCATTCATAAACAATGTAAAAATCCATCTCTGAGCTATGTAACAGTCACCAACACCCTTTTCAACAAACCCAGAATTCAGCCAGTAGCTTCAGAAATCATGGCTGGGTTTTATCTTCTGCTGTAGTGAAATATGTTGTGTTAAGTCCAAGGGTGCCATGCTGCATGTTGCCATTGTTAATCAGCATCTGGAGCTCATTCTGTGATCATTGTCGCCATTACCTTCAAGATCATTGAACATTTTGAAAGATAAAAATGTGAAGTAGTCTGCACCTCGCAGCAGTTAAGGGAGGATATAGTGATCAGAGGGAACTCTGCTAATGCTCAGTGTCTCAGAATCATGGAGAGTGTGCCACCCTGCCTGTTGGTAATGCACCCAAAATGAAACTGCTGTTAGAAAACATTGTACTTGTTGATGCCAGAAGTAACACTTCAGTTTACTATGTCTGGAAGATATTGGGGGAAATGATCTTTTCAGTCTGTTTACTAGGGTGTTTCTTGATAGCGCTTTGTGTCTCCTTGGCTTTACTGTTTTCATTGTATGTTCAGTTGCAAACACTCATGCACGTGCTTACCAGATTTCAGTGAGACCACTCAAGCGTTTAAACAAAGCACATCACTAAGACCATATCCTCACTAAAACTTTGGTTGACACACATTACATAGGCATCAAGTCACCGCAGTTAGTATATATTTGGCTCCTTAAATCAGTGCTGGGCATACTCACCAGGAGTGCTCATGCTGATGCACAGCGCTGAGCACCCTGGGTAGGAATTCCACTGTACAACCCATCACTACTCCGTGCACTGTCTTTCGGGAGGTTTTGACAATATTTGGTGGGACAGAAATGCATCATTCAGGGTGACTGGGAGGAAGGGGTCAAATTCCCAGCATGCAACTGGCTCCATCCCATAATGTCAGCTGTATCCTATAATTTTCACACCTCTTTTACACATCCCACAAACCTGCACCACTCTCCCTGCTGTCTGCCATCTCTGATAGAAACATGGAGCCTGCACAGCTCTGCACTGTTATGGTAAGTGTTGCGAGCTCAGGACATGTGATCCTCTGGTATTTTAAAAGCTGTAAGAAGAACCAAATCAACATGGAACATGGCAGGTTCTTGGAGGACAGATTGCTGTGGGATGTAGCAAGACCCCATTTGAGGGTTGGTGGTGGTGTTCATGGAACAGCTGCAGAAGGGGGAGTGCCACTGCTGGGCCCTAAAAACGATTAGCGACTGGTGGGATCACATCATAATGCAGCAGTGAGATGACGAGCAATGGCGGCAAAACTTCCAGATGCAGAAGGCCATGTCGGTCTGTGTGCCAAGCACACCCCAGTCCTCAAGTGCAGGAACACTATAAAAAGAGCTTCACTGACAATGAGGAAGCGAGTGGTGATCACACTATGGAAACTTGAAATGCCAAATTGCTATTGGTCAATGGGAAATCATTTTGGAGTTGGAAAATCCACTGGGGGGCATAGTCATGCAAGTGTTCAGTCATTAATTGTCATTAATATGGCCATGCAGCTCTAACAGACAGCAACAGAGGAGAGAACATTTTAAAATAAGAAAATTGTTTTAAGACTACAAACATTGGCAGAGAAACAACAGATTATGACTTAAGACCAGAACTAACTTAATTCATTTTTTGTAAAAACTGATTTGATTTCATGTGGAGTGTCCCCTTTGGAGCAGAGTTTATCTAAAAGGTGACAGCATTAATACTGCACTCTGGGATATTAAACTTGTTATCTCAAGGATTTACAATTGCAAAGTGCTCAGTTTAGAAATGACTGTGCTTTTACTGAATGCAGTGGTGTGGTAGCTGTTTCAGTCCCGGGATATTAGAAAGACAAGGTGGGGCAGGTAATGTCTTTTATTGGATCAACTTCTGTTAGTGAGCGAGAGAAGCTTTTGAGCTTACACAGAGCTCTTCTTCCAGTCTGGAAAACGTATTCAGAGTCGCAGCTAAATACAAGGTGGAACAGATTGTTTAGCATAAGTAGTTAACATCCATTTCAAGGGACCACTCAGTATGAGCTTGGATTTTACTGCAGCTTTTACTGACTTCTAGCCATGCCATCTCAGTCTGTGTTCTAACAGCTGGGTTCTGGTTCTACGTTTTGTGGGAATAAAAAACAGTAAACATATTTGTTACTAAAATCAGCAATTCTGACTGTCTGCACATATCTGAGCAAGAGGAGTCTATTTTCAGTCATTTTTCAAAATAGAACCATGATTTTAAATCATGGTCAGAGCTTGAGGCAAATTTAGGGTTCTGTGGTGGTTTAAATAGAAAACAATAGTTTTGTAATATTATCCCTGTGGGGGATGGGTGAAGTGGGGGTAGTTTTGGCCGTTTATGAGGGACTCCTAACGGATGGGTTTGTCACAGTGCTGGTCATGTATCAGTAACTGCAGGATCGTTGGCTTTCTGATGCATCCCCACATTAGTATCTGAGTGCCAAGATGGATCTGGAGGAAGTTCAAATGCAGAATAATAGCTAAAAAAGGGAACAGAATGCTAGTATTATCATGTTCTGCCTGCCCATCCAGGAAGATCAGGGTGCTGGGTTACAAATTTTATTAAATGGACATAAAATACAGTTAAGCATAAGGCTCAAGGAGGCTGGCCCAAGGGCCCTGGAAAAGTGTTTCTTTTTAAGTATTCATATGCAGGTTTTGAATAGTTTCTTCACCAAACAGTGGAGGAGGTTTGAAGATGGGAAAGCACTTTCCACTTAGAAGTACTGTAATGCCCTTTACTGTAGCAGAACTGTCGGGTTAGTGCATGTCAAATGTTTTATGTTGGTGTGTTTGGGAAACACCTGGGTTCCTGTGCTGGCTTTGCCGATAGCATCCATGTTTGCATGGAGCCTTAATCAATACGGTGGATATGGAAGTAGGAATGTCCTGGTTTCCTCTTTGACAGACAGACCAGCATTTGGAGAAGGAGTTTGAGCTACATTCCATGTGAACGCAGTTTTGGAAGAAGCTGAAGTCAGAACCTGGGGAAATGAAAATGCATATGAATCATCTAATTCTTCTTTGACTGATTGTCCATCTGAATTCCTCTCTTGCTGCACATGTGCTCTCTGCATGCTAGATTGGATTCTTTTTGGCTAGTGGTGTCCGTTGGGGCCACGCCTGCACCCAGGATGAGGGCAGGCAGTGTGAAGCAGGTCCAACAGTCCCTCCATTTCTTCTTATCATCCTGGGCAGCAAGATGGAACCCCTGCAGTGACCGTCTCATTCTCTGCGTGCTGTGCTAGCATTAGTGCACATTCGTTATTGGTATTATTAATTAATACCTGGTGTCTTTATCCCAGTTGGCACAAACAAAAAAAAACTGCTTTAGTCAGATACTTAGTGTATAGGCCAGACCCTCAACCATGTACAGGGGACTCTTCCAATATGGCAAAATCGAAATCCCCAGGGTTCAAAACCTGCCCCTCATGCATTTAACGATAGGTACTCCAGGTGCAACTCTTGTTCCAGGGAGGGAAATATTCCTGAGCAGTGATCCATGTGTTGCTCTTTGCCTAAGCTGACTCAGAAAGCTAGAGAGGTCCTTGGCCCACCTAAAATTGTTCCCAGAGGGTGCTCAGTGCAAGCCTCTGTGGACGCTTAAAGGTAGGCTGTGGCTAGATCTCTATCTTCTGGTCAGTCCCTCTCCGTGAGCTCCCCAGCAAGCTGAGATTCCACCCCGAGCTCCCGCGCTACCTTGACCAAGAGACCCCAGTATCTGCCTCCATCCTGCCATCAATGATCTCAGAGAGGGTTAGGAAGGAGTACCACTCCAGAGACAAGATGAGCCATAGGCCATTATCTCCAGGGCCTGCCAAGCAGGTGTCTGACTTGTCAGGGGCTCAGTAGTGTGGTCTGGGAGGCACCTGACACCAGCTGTTGTAGCAAATGGTTGACTCCACATCCATGGAGGCATTCAGTGATACAACATTTTCATAAAATCAACCGCAGTTCATAAGTTGTACACAGAGCCCCAAATCGGGTCAGAGACTGCCAGAATTATCCAATTTCATGTTCACCTTATAGCACTGATGGTAAAAGTGCATTTGGTGTTTTGTGAGGAAAGCAAGTGTCCTGCCTCTGGAGTTCAGTAGAGCTCTCTCTCCTGCCCAGAAGGAGCCCACATTACATATACGATGTGCCTTCATGTTTTTTTGCTACTAAGTTCCTTTTATCTCCTCTCTAGGCTGCTGGGAATGCTGTTAAACGAGCATCTGACAATCTTGTCAGGGCAGCCCAGAAAGCAGCATTTAGGAAAGCGGACGACGATGATGTGGTGGTCAAAACCAAGTTTGTTGGTGGCATCGCTCAGGTTGGTGTGAACATCCAGAGCAACAGAAGGAAAAATCTGTGTCCCAAAAATATTGCCTTATGTAACACTGTAATAGATTCATGCAGTACAGTAAATAACTTTCCTCCGTATACTTCTGTTATGAGCAAATGGACAAATTGTGCATGCAGAATAGGCAATACTCTGTGTTTGTCCTACGCAGTGTGTTGGACAGTTGTCATGGTAGTTGTTGCCACTGTATAATTCCTTTATGTATCCCTCCCTGTTGTAAAAATGAACATTTCCTGCTACTTAAACTAATGGTTCTTTCCAGATGCTCCTAGACCTGCTTTAAATCTTCTGGAATCTCAGTTACATGACAGTTTGTATGCAGATAATCTCGTAATAAGTCTGTGGTGAGGAGAATTACTTGTACTTCATTATTGTGGCTTTAACAAATACACAGGACTAAAATAACTTTAAAAACCTAATTCAATCAATTTGTAGAAATCCCGCTTATTAAAAAATAATGAAAAGCTGCTTCTACATTGGCTGCCATTAAAAATACGGGAATTTGCCATTCCTGAATATTTTACAGCACAGTAATATCTCCTGTGTTACTCGTAAGTATAGGAAACACTTGCAGGTACATGGGACAGTGAATGTTCAGTTATTACTGTTGCTCAGTGTGTTACATTGTGAAGTGTTTGCAGGATAGGTTCAAGGTCAGTGTCCCCTTTGTTACTGTGGATCCAACAGACACCAAAAGAGGAGAGAAGATTTTAAAATAGGAAATGGTACAATAGTTAGTAAAATAGAAACAGCTCAGACTGATTTCTCCAACTTTCCTTATCCTGTTTCCACCTACCACTGTTTTACAGCTAGTTTATTCTGATGTGTGTCTGATTGGTGGGCCTGTATAGTGGTCCAATAGAGCATCCTAGATGGATGGTGGACTATGCTGACAGGCCTCTTTTTCTGCACTCTGGGATCACTGAAGAGGTGGGATGGGCGCTAACAATGCATTTTAGTGGCTTGATCTTGCAAGGGACTGGGCATGCTGGCCTGGCCTAGCAAAGCACTTAAGAACATAAGAACGACCATACTGGGTCAGACCAAAGTTCCATCTAGCCAGTACCCTGTCTTCCAACAGTGGTCAATGCCAGGTGCTTCAGAGGGAATGAACAGAACAGGTAATCATCAAGTGATCCATCTCCAGTCACCCGTTCCCAGCTTCTGACAAACAGAGGCTAGGGACACCATCCCTGTCCATTCTGGCTAATAGCCATTGATGGACCTATCCTCCATGAATTTATCTAGTTCTTTTTTGAACCCTGTTATACTTTTGGCCTTCACAACATCCTGCAGAAGTTCCACGGGTTGATTGTGTGTTATGTGCAGAAAACTCCTTTTGTTTGTTTTAAACCTGCTGCCCATTAATTTCATTTAGTGCCCCTTAGTTCTTGTATTTTGAGAAGGAGTCAATAACACTTACTTATTACTTTCTCACACCCAGTCATGATTTTATAGACCTCTATCAGATCCTCCATTAGTCGTCTATTTTACAAGCTAAAAAGTCCCATTCTTATTAATCTCTCTCATATGGAGCTGTTCCTATCCTTAATTGTTTTTGTTGCCCTTTCTGTACCTTTTGCAATTCCAGTATTTTTTTTTTGAGATGGAGTGACCACATCTGCATGCAGTATTCAAGAGTGGGCGTACCAGGGATTTATATAGGCAATAGAATATTTTCTATCTTATTATCTATCCCTTCCTAATGATACCCAACATTCTGTTGCTTTTTGACTGCCACTGCACATTGAGTGGATGTTTTCAGAGAACTATCACACCTGCCTTCAAGATCTTTTTTCTTGAGTAGTAACAGCTAATTTAGACCCCATCATTTCATGTATGCATTACTGTGTGTTTATCAACATTGAATTTCATCTGTCATTTTGTTGCCAGATCACCCAATTTTGTGAGATCCCTTTGTAAGTCTTTGCAGTCTGCTTTGGACTTAACTATCTTGAGAAGTTTGTATCATCTGCAAACTTTGCCTCTCACTGTTTACCCCTTTTTCCAATCATTTATGAATATGCTGAACAGCACTGGTCTCAGTACAGACCTCTGGAGGACACCACTATTTACTTCACTCCATTCTGAAAACTGACCATTTATTCTTACCCTTTGTTTCCTATCTTTTAACCAGTTATTGATCCATGAGAGGACCTTCCCTCTTATCCCATGACAACTTACTTTGCTTAAGCACTTGAGCCCACAAGTCCCGTTGAAATCATTGGGATTCTTCACATGCTTAAATGCTTTCCTGGATTGGGGGCAGAGTGTTCAGCGCTTTGCAGGAAAACACCTTAGAACTGTTGTGCACTGATCACGAATCTTACCGTGAAAGGGATAAAGATCCTCATTTTTTCTTTTTTTTTTACCCCTCCTCATTAATCTTCTTCTCCACTATCACAGTCCTTTCTCTTTTTCTCTAGATCATTGCAGCCCAGGAGGAAATGCTGAAGAAGGAAAGAGAGCTGGAAGAGGCAAGGAAAAAACTGGCTCAGATCCGCCAGCAGCAGTATAAATTTCTCCCCACAGAACTGAGAGAAGATGAGGGCTAAACTGCTGAGATGTTTTAATGAAATGAGCTCAAGGGGGACAGTACAGAGAGAACTAACCTGACAGCATTCTGATATGCCAAGCACTTACCTAAACAAATTGCCTGTAATAGCTTTAGGTGAGCAGAGAACAATAAAAGTTTGTTCTTTCTCATCTGTTCACGTAAGGTGCGTGCTCATCAAACAGATGGTACAGTGTTAAGTCCACCATTCCTGTTCCTTCCTTCCCTGACTCACTGTATCTCAGGAGAGAATGCCTCACTTTTTACAGAAGGTTATAAAATCAGTATTACGTCATTACCTTAAGCTTGATCTATTTATTGTTCCTTGACCTGTTGTAAGACTTTGTTAATATTAATAGGAGAACCATTTATCATAGCTATCTACCACTATGGAGCCAGGGGATTATTTTTCCTTCAACAAGAAGACCAAGATTAAGGTGAATATTTATTTGAGAGGAAAAAGGTACCTGCGCGTGGGTTCTCGAGATTGTGTCCTCTTTCAGTGTTATGAAGTTGGTTCACCCCAGGATCGGAGGGATCTTCTTTGTACCTGTTTGCACTAGTTTTGTTAGTTCCTACACAGTATCCACCAGCTTCTGCTTGTACAGTATTTAGATTCACAGTTCCCTGGCCTGCAAAACATGGCAGTATCCATTCTTTTCATTGTTCAACTAAACCAAGAAATGGAAATCTAGTCACGGTCTTAGTACCAGGGTCATGAAGGAAAATGTTTTTCAATTATATACCTCTCAATGTGCAACTACTTTTACAATAGGAAACATCCACAAAAACTCAATTAACATTGGACTGAATAGCTCCTTTCGAAGTATCTTACCTGGCTCAAGCTATGGGATTTCTGCTAGAATGTATGGTAACTGAAGTAGACACATTCTTAGTACTCTTGCTATTCTCATAAGGATTTTATTTCTAAGTGTTTTGTTTTGAAATCTAGATGGGTTGATTTGGGGTATTTTTTGTGTGTTTGGAGTTTTTTTTAAGAAACTAGTAGCTATTTTAGAAAGGGCCCTTTTCTGAAATATAGAAGAACATCTGCAAGTCTGAACTTTGGATACTTGGAAGTTGATGTTTTCCTAATTTGCATTGATCAGAATGCTCTCTCTGCGGAACTTCATTGCAGAGAAGGGATAGCAGAAATTGTGCTTATGTCGTGGTTTCATAAGGTACTGTAATTTTCTCAATCTCTGACGTGGGATAAACCCACAGTATGGACTACAGCTATATCATGAGAAGTTCCCAAGATGGGTAGAGTCAATGATGCATTTTATAATGTGTGATTAAAAACAATGCAGAAACTGGAACTAGCAAAAGCCACCTGTTAGACCAGCTACAGAAACAAGGTCTTTCTTAACCATGGGTCTCCAGCACATGCCCATCCCTGCACAAGCTGTCGGAGCAAATAATGTAAAGTCCATTTGGGAAGTAACCCTCTTATGTTAGGTTACCAATTTAGATATTGCTAACTTCTAATTTAAGTTATTTGCATGTATGATACCTATCAGAAATTTTGTGTCACTAATATAAAGATATCACAAAAATTCATAGAAAATAATTATAATGTACAATTTTTTTTAGTGTCTCTTCTCTGAGGCTGAAGTATTTCAGACTCAGTAGAATTGTGGATTCTTAGTAAATTATGAGAAAGTGATTGGCAAGCCCTGAGTAAAATCCTTTTGATATGAGCAAATATTGATTTTCAGAAGTGTGTCCAAAATAAGCCTCTGCTCTACTTGTGTAGACCAGGTAAAATGAGACTGAAAGCAGTGAGTAGCCTCTCTGCACGCAACTGCCACCAAAGAGAGATTCCAGTCTATGCTGCACAACCCCAACAGTAGCTATACTGGTTAGATTGTCACCATGAGATTGTGCAGTGAGTTCAGTGAGCAGTGGCACAAAGCATCTATATAAAAAATTCTTTAGAAAAACAGAACAAATCCTTCATTTAATATTTTTAAGTAACCTGGAAGGCTGAAACATGGCTCATTTTTGTAGGGTCTAAATACACATGGTCTTATCAGAGCTTTCTGCTGCTTTTGCTTATTCAGTATGTCAGGCTTCCAGTTTGTAGCTTTTTCTTTTGCTTACCTGGATAGTATCAACATTCCTGTCACTTTTTTTTTTCCTTTTAAGATTTGGGGGGTGAGGGGTGTTGTGGTCTGTGTCTTGCAGATTTTTTCTTTTACTATATATTGCTTTTGTTTCACTTACTGTAATTTAAAGTACTCCAAGTAAGATGACGTTTTCACTAATAATGTACCAGTGCTTCCTTTGTGATCACTGTAATACAATAACACAGCATTTTAATTGTGCAGACTGTGAGAATGGTATTTCCCTGCTTTAGGAAAAAAATAAGCCAAAACCCCAGTAAAATTAAATTGTAAACAGAAATTGTACTGCTAGAATTTTTTCAAGCTAATGGTAATTTTTATGTTCAAATCATGCTGTTGTCAAAGTTTTGAGGGAAATTTATTTCAGTACTTATACTTGAGGGATGATTATTTCTCGATTTAGTGCTCTAACTTGAGACACTGGATTGGCCAGACTTTTTTCTCCTTAGTCTTATGATCAGCAGAGGAACTGCAATCAGACTGGGAACTTATCTACACCAGTTGTTCTCAACGAGAGGTCTGAGGCCCCCCTGAGGGTCCGCAAGCAGGTTTCAGGAGGTCCACTAAGCAAAGTCAGGTTGAGACTCCTTGGGGCCCAGGGCAGAAAGCCAGAGCCCCCGAGCAAAGTAGCTTCCTCAGGCAACGACCTTGCTTGCTACCCCGTAACACCGGCCCTGGCTTTTATATGCAGAAACCAGTTGTTGTGGCACAGGTGGGCTGTGGAGTTTTTATAGCATGGGGAGAAGGGCTCAGAAAGATAAAGGTTGTGAACCCCTGATCTACACAGAAGGTTACTGGGCAGGAAGCCAAGGTGTTAATCTACAGCACAATAGCTTGCTGCACAGTAACATCGCCTGTGGATACTGCTAGAGTGCACTCTGGAACTTTCAGACATTATTGCACAGCAAGCTAGTGCACTATAGATGTACACCCTGGCTTGCTGTTCAGTAACTTTCCATATAGACAAACCTGGGATATCCAGCAAACTAGCTGAAGTGTTCTTCAGCTTGATTTCTGGATTTTGATGTGGGAGACACCTACATTCCACAAACTCATCTGAAGTCTCTTTCACTTTCTTCTCATCTGTAGCACTTGTAGTAACACTGAAATCAAAGTTAGAACATCTGTGGTGGTTGTAATTAATGCAGTGCAGTTATTTGGCATGGAGAGTTGCAACAGAAAATCTCATGCAGGGATGAGGATTGGGTAGTAATTAGACATATTTTCTTCCTTACCTATTCTTCTGGGTTTTAAGTTTTGAAATAGCAAACAAGTTAATGTAGTATCTTGCACATCTTCATGGTGTGGAACTTGCTTTAAGAAATATCTGGAAATTAAAAGCAAAATGCCTCAAAGTTCTGTATGTACAAATATTCTAGGGAGGTTTTACACGAAGATCCAGAGGATAAATTGGAATTGGAGGGAACGCTTTTTGTAGTTTGTCTAAACTTTTCTTTTTTCTAGGCCAGCAACGGCAAAGTGAGGGATGGGGGAGAGTTTTTTAAACCAAAAGTTGAAGTCTGAGCTCTTGCTTCCTTTTTTCCAGTTGCTTTTGATCTCCTGCATCTTCAGACTACTTTCTATGACAGAATAGATCAGAATTTCAGCGTAAACTGTCTTTTACATTTACCTAGGAAATAAACAGGTTTTTCTAGCCTCATGTTACTAAAAAAACACTCAGACCAGGCCCCAGAACATACTGATGACAAGGCCATCAAGAAATACGTCTTGTGTTTTGTGCCATGGCTAATCCATGGAGCTTTTTGTGCCTTATTACGTATATTAAAAGCTCCTGCCCTATCTTACACTTAAAGTTGGGGAAAATTAAACTTTGTGTACTGTTGGTTTCTGTGAGTTTGAATAGAAATTTGGAAGATTTCAGTGGACTCAGCTCATCATCTCTAGTCAATATTAATCCTGGAACTTGCTTTTCTGTATTTGCAGTAATATAAAGAGAAATACAGTGCTCAAAGAGTGTGTGTTTGTTAGTGCCTATTACCAGCAATATCATGACATTGCTGGTAACACTCCCATAGAACTTACATAGCATCTACAAAGTCAATACCTTTTTTTTTCGGCAATATATATTACCAATCTGCTACTGATTGCTGTAAGGTAGCCATCTGCGCTGGACTTACCATATTAACTAATGCTGCAGTGAAATCTGACAGGTTAGGTGCTAATGTTATTCATACAATATTCTACATTAAGCAAAATCTCAAAAGAGGTGAAGTTAGTGGACTGCTGAACTTCACTACACCTAGCAGAGATGTGGAATGGTAGCACGGTAGCTAGAGTAGAGATTTTTCTCTACTGTCCATTCTTAATAATGCTAACCAGGGCAAGAATACAGTTGATAATAAATGGGGAAAAGCAGTATGGGAAAGCTTTGCTACAATTTTTCTGAAACGAGAAATTTAAGTGGATCTCCGTCTTTCAACAACAACAAAATCATTTTAAACTGGGCATGGGCCAATAGGATAACATGTCCTATCCACCTATCACAGAGAGCTGGCAAACTTTACCATGCACATCTTAAAAGCCTAACACTTCCATGGCATAGTTCTGTTCTAACTTGCCTTGTAAGGCAACCAAGTATCTTTTAGTGTAAAAATGCCAAGGATGTAAACATGATACTTTTTTCATATCCTTTATTTCATTTGCATGTGGCAACATGGTATATAAAAGAGAATTACTTTGCCTGGTGAGAATTCCTGTCCATCAATAGAGTAATATATTGAGTTGTAAGTAATTAGTGCTGCCTTTGTTGCTTTAAAAAATCAAACCACTATGGATTTTTTTCTTACTGAAATTTACTAACTTTATTAATATGATTGCAGCTGAAGAACTTTCTGAGTGAGACAGTTTTATAGTGGTATGCTTGCAGGTCATGCTGGAGTTTGGGGTGTGAGCTCGTGTTCTGTAGCTCAACTTTCTCCCAGAGCTTTAACCACACAGGAAAGCATGAAGGGGGTTAGCCATGCTGTTACACTGTATGTATGCTGTTTATCTGGTCACACAAAGTATTTTTTTGTATTCACCAAAAATAAACTTTTGAAGGAATGACCACCTTTCTTTTGCATGAGTGTGTGTTTGTGTGGCTTGACCTGCTTCACATCCCTTCTCAGAGATTGGCATAGAAAGGTTCATATTGCCCTGAACCAAGCTACGTGACATCCTTATCCGTTTGTGAAAGATTGGAGCGGAGGAAGGGAAAAAGCTTATTTAAAGCTATGCTGGATCCACTCAGACACTAATGAGCCTTCAGCACCCTTTTGAAGGAAGCAAGTGTTATCTATGTACAGCTGTGGTATACAACAGAATCATATGCCGATAGTTGGAGCATGTTTGAGTCTCTATTTTTTGGTTCTTATCTATAATGCTGCTTCCATTTCATGGGGACTTTTCTAGATCAAATTTTATGTGGAAATGGTACCACCACATCCTGGATGCAAGTCTGCATGCGGAGTGTGTAGATGTAGACAGTGGAACTGTTTATAGTAACGACTCTTCCTACACTAAATGCATGCTTGCAGTTTCCCGTGGCTGTGACCATCTTTACACTGGTGTCCTTGACATCAGTACTGAGGTCGTCATGGCTGCAGATACTAGTAGTAAGCTCTGGTTATCATGATGGTCTATCACCACATTTTATATGCACCTGCTGCCCATAATACCGGTGCTAGTAGGTAAGCTCTCTTCCTTTCCAGTTTGCTCCACTGAGGGAGAAGGGATTAGGAAATGCATCTTTTAGTGGCTGGTCAGATCAGTGTTACCTAGAGGGGTAGGAAGCACTGGCCATGCTGTAGGCAATTTCCTTTTAACGTGTCTTTAAAAAAAAATTGCTCAAAAGTATCTTGGTGCTCACTGTCTCTTCCTAATATCCCCATTAACATGGATTTAATTTACATGTAAAAAAAGCACATTTCCAAATGCCAATCCTGAATACTCAGCCTGGGTCTTAGAGTTAAGAGAGACCCATTCCTTAGGCTTCATCACCTGTAACTAAAGGTTCCAAAGGCTAAACTGTGTCCTTGGTCATGCTTCTACTACTCAGTTGACTTACATTTGTTTCATTACTTTTGTTTGCTTGCTTTTTCCTCCTCTTACTTCTGCACAGCTATGGGACAGGAGCAGCACCAGCCTCTTCTCAGCAGAGGTGCTGAGGTGGGTTAGACAGATAACTGGGGTGGGGGGATAGGAGACTGCACTATACATCCTGTAGGCACACATACTTACTGTATTTATTTTTTTAACAATACGCATTTAAACGCTTACTTCTCCACTGCTGCTGGCAGCAACACTGCCTTCAGAGCTGGAGAGAACTGCAGAACTAAGGTGGCAATGGCAGACCATGTCACCCTTACTTTGTGCTACAGCTGGTAGCAGGGCTGTCTTTAAAGCTGGGTGCCTGGCCAGCAGTCACCACTCTCTGGCTGCCCAGCTCTGAAAACAGCACCACCACTAGCAGCAGTGGAGAAGTAAGGGTGGCAATAACATACCATGCCACCCTTACTTCTGTTTAACATTTGACCTTTGCTCTGGGAGGGGTGGCTATGAGCAGGCTAAGGCAAATTTAGGGATGGCTATAGCCCCTACAAGCCCTCCTCGCCCCCCAGCACCTTCCCTAGAGAGAGAGCTCGAATCTGTTCATCCCTGGGCATCTGAATTGTTCACTAAATCTTAAACTTGTGAAAGCCCTTTCAAAATACTGGGTTATTTTAAAATTTGGCACTGTTGGCTTAGTGACTGCTGAGCATACTAGTAATCCACATTTGTTAAAACTGAAGTTCATCCCAATAAAAAAGTGATTGTTTTAGGACTTTACCCATCCCTCATGTTGCTTCTGAGTCAGAATGCCTTGATGTAAAATACTGTGTGCAACATGCAGCCAGCACAAAACCCAGCACCTGGAAGAGACGAAGATTCTTTATTGTTCGCTCACCACAGCACAGTGTGTTATCTTAACTTTAGTAGTAATATGATTCAGCATTTCGGAGCACGAGAAAAACCATTAATATTGCTTTAGTACAGTGAGAAAGCTCTTCCATGTTGTCAGGTACTTATTTAATTCTTGATCCCCAACCCAAGTGCTGGCTTTGATGTTGTTGGCTGAAAGTTACATTTCCAGCTCAGATACAACAATCAGCATGGTCCTAAAGCATTAATATAATCCTTTTATTTTGAAATGATTAACAGAATTTACTTCACTTTTGAGAAATATGGATTAGCAGGGTCCTGAAGTCCTTATGCCACTGTTGGCATTCAGTAAGGTGTCACTGACTAATTAAAATATGAATCAGTTAAAGGTATATTCCATCATTAAAGTTCATTACTAATGATCTTTTACTTGTAATTGCCTTGGAGACGTATGTTGCACTTTATTGATCTAAATATTTATTAGTCTAAATTGAAATATTAATGACCCAATTTAAGCCATGAAGAGAGTGCCCAGGTTCCATGGTAGTGGATATATGAATGCATACAGTAATATGTTCATATTTGATGATCTTGTATTTTAGTTTTCCAGTCTAACAGGAAATACATTAAACTTGCTAACAATCTAGCGTCAGTTAATACCATTACTAGCACTACTTATGAAATATAAAATGTTTTTGGGCCCCAATTCAGCAAAGAACTTCAGTGCATGCTTAAGTCTATTAACTTCAGTAGGATTTAACCACATGCTTAAAGGTTAGCACATGCTTAAGTGATTTGCCAAGTGGGCTAATAGGAGAGGAACAGAGTGCTGGAATTTATTAATGTTGTTCACCCCCATTTCCTGTTAATTGGGTGTGTCAGGTACTCAAGGAATGCAGAGTCAGGCCCAGAGCATTATTCTTTTTATCATGCTTGTCCAGGTTGCCTTTTCCATTGAACAGATATCCCCTAGATCACCTTAGTGTGCTCAAGTATTAAAAATGATACCTCAATCTTATGTAGCATATTTCATCCATTGATCTCAAAGCGCTTTACAAAGGAGATATAAGGACATTATCAATATCCCCATTTTACAGGTGGAGAAGGCAGAAAGAGAAAGTTCTTGTCTGAGGTCACCAAGCAGGTGTTCTTGGAAATAAATGTTTACTGTTGCACCTACACTGTGGGAACGAAATAGACTGGCAGTGGTAACAGAGTATCCAGTGGTTACATAATAGCTATAATACTCTTTCCTTCACTCCCTGGGCTGCTTTACTCAATGTTACATAACTTTTCCATTCTCTATGTCAGATACACAGAAATCAAATGCATTCTTTCCCTGTAACTTTTATAGCAAAGGACTTAAACAGTGATTGAGATCAATGCCAAGAACACCTCCATCTTTCACTGCAAACTCTTTAAACAAACATCCTGTCGTCCATAATTGATTTTAATCTGCAAGAATCTGTCTCTTGCTCGCTGTCTTGGTTTTGCCTTGTTTCATGTGAAGTCCTGCTAAGTCACTGGATTCAGGTCTCACTTTCAGCTTTCACAATAAACACCAACTCTGCATTTTTCTTAGATTCCAAGTCTGCTGCAAAGGAAGTGGCTGCTTTAATCCTTTTTTTGAGAAAGCTCTTGCAGCTTATTTTGATCAGCCTCCCACTTTACCAAGGCAGTATTCAAAACTTAATTGCAAGAATTCTGAGGCACTGAGCCCTTTGGCACGACAGTTTTAACCACAATACCAGTTTATCCACAAATGCCTTTAATCTTCAGTAGCTATGTGAGATTTAGACATTTACTGCCAACCTAGTGACTCTTGCTGTCTGCCTGCTCTGATTCATTTTTTCCTTGCGGCTATATAAGAATGCGTATTTTGCCTGGTTTCAGTGTCTCTATTTGCAGTTTTTAGAAAATAATGGAGTTGCCATGACATTATGTTTTGAAAAAGATGCTGGGACAGTTTCTCTGTGGCTAATCAAAGGGTTGGTTTTGGCCTTTTTTGCATTCTCTGCGTAGGTTGTGAGTTGTATGAAATAGGTAGCATTTAGTCATCAACCTGTTGGTGTAATGCTTGAGTGGATACTAAATGTCTAACCTTCAGCCAAACCCTTCAGCCCTTAATGCAGAAACATATTGTCTAAATAACGACTAAGGACTGTAGGATTTGGCACTCAGTGAGTCCAAGAAATCCAGTCTTTGTGGGAACATTGAAGATATGACCTAAGGCAGAGAAGCATTGGGAACAGAGTGGGCTTAAAAAAGAAATCGCTTCAAGCCCAAGGGTGAACATTTGCCTTGTGTGGGTTTTGGAAGTTCAGCTCAATGTTTAGTGTCATTTATTTATGTTTTTGGCGGAACCTGCATTTCTCTGGGTTTATCTGCCTTCAGTCAGCTTTCTTCCTTTGAAAGTGGGTATGTGTTTGGAAGGCTTTCCTGCTACAGATAGATGTTCAGGTGCAGGGATCCAAAAATGAGTGTGTGTATGTGTGTGTACACGCGCATGTGACTGGGGGAGAGAGGCGAAGCAGCAGATTTTATATTTGTGTTCTATCCACAAATACAGGAACTGCATGTGTTACAAATTGCAGTCAAATCCTGATTACTGCACTGGAAATCAATGAACTCAGTGGGAGCAGGATCAGCCCAATGTCCTGCTCACTTTACTCATGCTAGCTTCCTATTGGGAGCATAATTCGGCCCTCCTGTGTATATGGTAAGTAAACAGAACTATTGCTATAACTGAATAGTCATATCTACATGTCTTAAACTTTTCCACATTAACATGCTCAGTATATTGAGGTCTGCTTAAACTAGTCTCAGCAGCCTGTGAAATAGGTCTCAAACGCATGGATTAGAAGAGCCTTTGCTTTTAAACACAGACCAAATGTTTTCCCAAAACTTCTTTGAATCTGTTTTTCTTTTTTTCATTGAGGAAATTTAGTTAACTTAAGAAAGTTTCTGTGACCATTTTGACCTGCTGGAGCAGTGACATGTCTCATTGCCTCTTGTATTGCAGAGGACATATTTTTGTATAGAAAAAACATGGACAAAAACCTTTGTAGTGCCAAGATAGGAAGATCTGACCCAAGAAACCATGTATCCCAGGTCTGCTTGCTTTTTTACAGGACAGCTTGTAATTGGGCTTAGGAGCCAACTCTTGAAGTCTCCAGTGATCACACAGTGGTATCAATAGTCCTTAGGGCAGTAGTCTATTCTAATCAGTTGTCAGATATATCTTCGCTATCTCAAACTCTCACAACCCATTCATTTGAACCATAAAGAGAGCTTCTTGGTCTCTATTTCCTCCTTGTTTTGAAATGGTCTCTGGTATCTTTCAGAAGGTGTGAATCTTACTTCTTATTCCATGGGGGTATGTTGATGGTTTTTACTAATGAATCACTTGTTACCAAGGTTAATTTTTTATTCTCATATGTCACAGGAGATCACTCTTGATTTGGTTTGGCTAAATCCTCACCACCTGAAAAGAAGATAGTACAGGCTAAATGCAAAGAGGAGGTCTTAAGTTTTACCTGAGTAGAAATGACCAGTGCAGGATACCATCTTTATTCTGCTCCTAGGTCTGAAAACGTCTATATCTGCCATTGCAAGGTACAACAAGTGCTCCATCACTGGAAACACACTCAGATGCCAGTAGACTGATTCCAGAAGGGATAGGAGCCCGTGCAACTTGCTACTTGTGTGTTATACCCTGTCCCCCAATCTGTGTCTCCCTTGTCTATTTAGATTGTAAATAGATTGTATCCAATGCTGTGGCTTGGATTCCCATATAGCCAGCAAATTCTAGAACAAGCCACGATCCAAAGGAATTTCAGGCTATTTACTAACTGCCTAGAAATTTCTTAACATATAAAGATGATTAAATAGTGCCAGCTAGCTAAACATGAAAATTTACAGATGCATTTCAGGACTTTACTTCCAAGAAAGAACTGGTCAGTGGGTCTGTCAGACTCAAACAGTGAATATGTACAACGTGAACATTTACAACTGAGCAGAATGCTTGAGTAACATAGGAGCCTCATGATCTGGTCTTGTATCATAATTCCATGGGTGTTACAGTGGGAACTTGGGGCTAAAATGAAACAAAAGTGGTTGTGAATGAGGAGTTAGGTTGCTGAATTACAGAGAAAGGTTTATGTTTCAAATGAGAGAAGCTTTCATTGCACAAAGCCTTTGATCTTACAGACAAGTGAGTAAAGGTTGTCGAGACTTCCTCATTTTTCACATACACACAGGCCACCTTTAGAGATTGAAGAGAAACACATGGTAAACAAAGTATGTTGAAAGCCATGACTTCATTTCTTAGAACTTTCACAGCTGAATAACTCAGGAGAAATAACTCATCCCTGGCTGGTCTCTGCAATAATAGACATCCAAAAAATGTCTGGTATTTGTTTGGTTCACTACATGGGAGCAAATTACTTAAATGTTTCCTCTGGATTTAGAAACTGCTATTCTTAGAGTTTCAACAATGACAAAAGGACAGGAATTTTCATCCAAATGTAAGCACAGTTAATGTGAATTCACTTAAGAGGATTGTAAATCAACATGACTGTAAATCAGCTGGATCACAGGTGGATGTGAACACATGGTGATTCTGTCCCTGAAGTAGTCTGCTTTAGACTACTGAGTTAAAAAAAGCACATTTAATCACAAATCCAGTTTTTCAGCATCCTGAGCCAACCCTTATTCCTAAGATCTGTGCTGAAAAGCAATGAGATTCTAGTACTGCTGTACTACACAGCAGCAGGATTGTCAGGGAATATGTGCTGCTTTTGCCCCAATGTCTAAAGTGAAGAGAAGGAGAGGAACTAGAGCTGTGTATGAAATGGAAACTAAGGGTATGTCTACACTATGAAATTAGGTTGATTTTATAGAAGTTGATTTTTTAGAAATCGATTTTATACAGTCGATTGCATGTGTCCCCACTAAGTGCATTAAGTCAACGGAGTGCGTCCACAGTACTAAGGCTAGCATCAACTTTAGGAGCATTGCACTGTGGGTAGCTATCCCACAGTTCCCACAGTCTCTGCCGCCCATTGGAATTCTGGGTTGATCTCCCAATGCCTGATGGGGCAAAAACATTGTCACGGGTGGTTCTGGGTACATATCGTCGGGCTCCCCTCCCTTCCTTCCTCTGTGAAAGCAACGGCAAACAATTGTTTCTTGCCTTTTTTTTCCCTGGTTTACCCGTGCAGATGACATACCATGGCAAGCATGGAGTCCACTCAGCTCACTATCACTGTACGTCTCCTGGGTGCTGCTGGCAGACGTGGTACTGCAGTGCTACACAGCAGCATCTCCTTGCCTTGCCTTGCTAGTGGCAGACGGTGCACTACGACTGTTAATTGTCGTCGTGGTCTCGTGGGTGCTCCTGGCTGACCTCAGTGAGGTCGGCTGGGACGCCTGGGCAGACATGGGTGCTCCTGGCCAACCTTGGTGAGGTCGGTCAGGGGGTGCCTAGACAAAAATGGGAATGACTCCAGGTCATTCTCTTTTAAGTTTCGTCTCATGGAGATTCAGTCCTGCCTGGAATATCATGCCAGCTGGAGGCTTCTGCCTCAGGCTGCTCTCCCAGCTGGCAGCACCATGCAGTCGCACCTAGCCCAGCCTGCCCCTTGCTCCCATGGCTCATGAAGCCTGGACAGTAGTAAGGAGCAGTTCAACTATTGGCTGAGCAAGTGCAGAATGGTGGTAGAATGTGCCTTTGGACGTTTAAAAGCTCGCTGGCGCTGTTTGCTGACTGGGCTGTTTGCGATGAGATTAGAAGAGCACAGCAAGGCACGCTGCACATCACAGAGGCTTTGAAAACCAGTTTAATGACTGGCCAGGCTTTGAAGCGAGTTGTGTGTGTTTCTCCTTGATGCAAACCTGCCCCCCTTTGTTGATTTTAATTCCCTGTAAGCCAACCCTGTAAGCCATGTCATGAGTTCCTCCTCCCTCCATGAGAGCAACAGCAGACAATCGTTTCATGCCTTTTTTTCACAGACGACATACCATGGCAAGCATGGAGCGCGTTCAGATCACTGCGGCAGTTATGAGCTCTGTAAACACAACACACATTATCCTGCAGTATATGCAGCACCAGAAACTTCAAAAGCAGGTGAGGAGGCGACAGCAGCGATGAGGACATGGACACAGAGTTCTCTCAAAGCACGGGTCCTGGCAATTTGGACATCATGGTGCTAATGGGGCAGGTTCATGTTGTGGAATGCTGATTCTGGGCCCAGGAAACAAGCACAGACTGGTGCGACCGCATAGTGTTGCAGGTCTGGGATGATTCCCAGTGGCTGTGAAACTTTCGCATGCGTAAGGGCACTTTCATGAAGCTTTGTGACTTGCGTTCCCCTGCCCTGAAACACTAGAATACCAAGGTGAGAGCAGCCCTCACAGTTCACAAGCGAGTGGCAATAGCCCTTTGGAATCTTGCTGTGCCAGACAGCTACCGGTCAGTCAGGAATCAATTTGGAGTGGGCAAATCTACTGTGGGGTCTGTTGTGATCCAAGTAGCCAACGTGATCACTGAGCTGCTGCTATCAAGGGTAGTGACTCTGGGAAATGTGCAGGTCATAGTGGATAGCTTTGCTGCAATGGGATTCCCTTAACGTGGTGGGGCAATAGACGGAACACGTATCCCTATCTTGGCACCGGAACACCAAGGTAGCCAGTACATAATCCGAAAGGGGTACTTTTCAGTGGTGCTGCAAGCACTGGTGGATCACAAGGGACATTTCACCAACATCAACGTGGGATGGCCAGGAAAGGTGCCTGATGCTCACATCTTTAGGAACTCTGGTCTTTGTGAACGGCTGCAGCAAGGACTTAGTTTCCAGACCAGAAAATAACCATTGGGGATGCTGAAATGCCTATAGTTATCCTTGGGGACCCAGCTTATCCCTTAATGCCATGGCTCATGAAGCCATACAGAGGCACCTTGGACAGTAGTAAGGAACTGTTCAACTATAGGCTGAGCAAGTGCAGAATGGTGGTAGAATGTGCATTTGGACATTTGAAAGTGCACTGGTGCAATTTACTGACTCGGTTAGATCTCAGGGAAACCAATATTCCCATTGTTATTAGTGCTTGCTTTGTGCTCCACAATATCTGTGAGAGTAAGGGGGAGACATTTATGGTGGGGTGGAAGGTTGAAGCAATTCACCTGGCTGCTGATTACGCGCAGCCAGACACTGGGGTGGTTAGAAGAGCACAGCAGAGTGCACTGCACATCAGAGAAGCTTTGAAAACCAGTTTCATGACTGGCCAGCCTACAGTCTGAAAGTTCTGTTGGTTTCTCCTTGAGCAAAACCCGCCCCCTTGGCTCACTCTACTTCCCTGTAAGCCAGTCGCCCTCACCTCCCCTCCCCCCTTTGACCTCCGCTTGCAGAGGCAATAAAGTCATTGTTTCAAATTCATGGATTCTTTATTAATTCATCACACAAATGGGGGGATAATTGCCAAGGTAGCCCGGAAGGGGTAGGGGAGGAAGGAAGCACCAGGTGGGGTGGCGGAGGAGAGAAGGACAAGGCCAAACTGCACTTCAAAACTTATTGAATGGCAGCTTTCTGTTGCTTGGGCAGTCCTCTGGGGTGGAGTGGTTGGATGGCCAGAGGCTCCCCGACCGCGTTCTTTGGCATCTGGGTGAGGAGGCTATGGAACTTGGAGAGGAGGGTAGTTGGTTACACAAGGGCTGCAGCAGTGGTCTGCGGCTGCTGCCTGTCCCGCACCTCAACAATGTGCCGGAGAATATCAGTTTGATCCTCCGGTAGCCTAAGCATTGCTTCCTGCCTCCTTTCATCATGCTGATGCCACCAATCATCTTGATCCTGCTATCTCTCCTCTTGCTCCCACCTCCTGTCCTCATGTTCATTTTGTGCTTTCCTGCACTCTGACAGTGTCTGCCTTCAGGCATTCTGCTGGGCTCTTTCAGTGTGGAAGGACTGCATGAGCTCAGAGAACGTTTCGTCGTGAGTGCATTTTTTTTGCCTTCTAATCTTTGCTGGCCTCTGGGACTGAGGTGATATGGGGATCATTGAAATATTTGCAGCTGCGGAAGGAAAAAAAGGGAGAGTAGTATTTTAAAAGACACATTTAAGAAAACAATGGTAGACTCTTTCATGGTGAACCAAGCTGTTAACATTACATAGCACGTGTGCTTTCTTTACAAGGTCGCATGTTGCCTCGTATGTTGAGGGCCTGCCGGTTTGGTGTGAGAGATCACACATGCAGGGTCGGCAGGCAACAGAATTCGGCTTGCAGGCAGCCATGGTAAGCCACAGTCTT
Source organism: Chelonoidis abingdonii (assembly GCF_003597395.2). NCBI lineage: Eukaryota > Metazoa > Chordata > Testudines > Testudinidae > Chelonoidis > Chelonoidis abingdonii. The sequence continues at coordinate 52,326,093 of NC_133777.1, read as the reverse complement.
TTGGCTTCTTTAACCTTCATAACGTGTGGGGATGGTTTCAAACAGTAGCGCCCTCATTTCCCATACCAAGCACCCGTTGGGTTAGCCATTTAAAATGGGTTACAGCCCACTTCTTTGGATGCATAGAATGGAACTCCCACCTTTTCGTGCTCTCTGTATATATATATATCTCCTCACTATATGTTCCATTCTATGCATCCGAAGAAGTGGGCTGTAGCCCACAAAATCTTATACTCAAATAAATTTGTTAGTCTCTAAGGTGCCACAAGTATTCCTATTCTTTTTGCGGATACAGACTAACACAGCTGCTACTCTGAAACCTGTTAAAATGGGATGGCTATTTAAAAGGAGGGGCTGCAATTTTTGGATTAATGTGCAGCACAAACCCAACTAAACCCCACACACACACACCCAATTCTCTGGGATGATCGCTTCACCCCTCCCCCCACTGCGTGGCTAACAGTGAGGATGATTTCTGTTAAGCCACAGGCAAACAGCCCACCACTTCTGAATGTCCCCTTAATAAAATTCCCCTATTTCAAGCAGGTGACCCTGGGAGTACATCCGGAAGAGCTTCACTGAGATGTCCCTGGAGGATTTCCTCTCCATCTCTGTACACATTAATAGACTTTTCCAGTAGCTGTACTGGCCGCCAATGCATCTCAAGTCTTCAGGGCAAATTAACCATTAAACATGCTTTCTTTTAAACCATGTATTATATTTACAAAGTGCACTCACCAGAGGTCCCTTCTCCGCCTTCAAGGTCCTGGAGCCCACTTTGGGTGGCTTGGGAGGATACTAGATCAAGGGTGAAAAACAGTTCCTGGCTGTCGGGGAAAACAGTTTCTTTGCTTGCTTGCTGTGTACTATCTTCAACCTCCTCCTCATCATCATCCCCAAAACCTGCATCCCTGTTGCATGAGAATCCATTGACAGAGTCCACGTACAGAGTTGGGGTAGTTGTAGAGGCACCCCCTAGAATTGCATGCAGCTCATCATAGAAGCGGTGTGTCTGGGGCTCTGACCCGGAGCGACCATTTGCCTCTTTGGTTCTTTAGTAGACTTGCCTGAGCTCCTTACATTTCACGTGGCACTGCTGCGGGTCCCTGTTATAGCCTTTGTCCTTCATGCCCTTGGAGATTTTTTCAAATATTCTGGCATTTCATCTTTTGGAACAGAGTTCTGATAGCACAGATTCGTACCTCTCATTCGGCCCATGCTGGAGCTCTTTTGCGATTCTGGGACTCCATGATCACCTGTGTTGATGGGCTCTGCATGGTCACCTGAGCTGATCAGCTCACTGTGCTGGCCAAACGGAATGAAATTCAGAAGTTTGCGGGGCTTTTCCTGTCTACCTGGTCAGTGCGTCTTAGTTGAGAGTGCTGTCCAGAGCGGTCACAATGAGCACTCTGGGTTAGCTCCAGAGGCCAATACCGTTGAATTGCATCTATACTACCCTAAATTCGACCCAGCAGGGTCGATTTCAGTGCTAATCCCCTCCTCAGGGAGGAGTACAGAAATCAATTTTAAGAGCCCTTTAAGTTGACAAAAATGGCTTCATAGTGTGGACGGATGCAGGGTTAAATCGATCTAACGGTGCTAAATTTGACCTAAACTCATAGTATAGACCAGGGCTAAGAGTATGTCTACATGGCAAGCAGGAACCCACAGCAGTGAGTCTCAGAACTAAGGTCCACAGACTCTGGTTCGCAGGGCTCATGATTGCACTAAAAATAGCTGCAGCAGAGGCACTGCTGTGCCACATACATAGCCACTCTTTTCAGGCAGGTTTGTGCTCAGCATGGCCAAACTCTGCATCCACTGCTCCTACCCATGGTACCACGGCCATGTTACTATCTATGCTCATGCAAGCTGTCCTTGAGCTGTGTACATAGGCAGGGGGAAATCACATCCTTAGCTAATAGGTTAGACATATAGCCTAAGGGTATGTCTACGCTGCAAACAAAGATGTGATTATGGGTAGGCATGCTCCCATTAGCTCTAATCGACATGGTATGGATAACAGTAGTAATGCAGACAAGGTAACATGGGCTTCACTTTGAGTGATCTGCCACATTACGACCTGCAAGCAGCATGTGATTGAAAGGGAATGGTGGTTCTCTAATGCTGAATCTCCCCAAGGTTTCTAATTCCTTTTGGTTCTTCCAGCCGCAGCAGCCAGGAAATCTAGAGAAGTATGAGCTGCTACAGAGCACTCATTCAAACAGTGCCAAAGATCACTTGTTGTTATATGTAAGGAAAGTTTTATGAACTCAGTATTTATCCTAATTTTAAAAGAGAGAGAGAGAGCGCAACAATTTAAAGGAGTTATCCTGGTTTTGAAATCTTATTCTCCATAGACTTCAGAAACTAAATGCTGACTCAGGGTTTTATCCGTTCAGATGAAGCTCTGGTCAGCACACAAACATCCTTGATCCAATGACTCTTCAGTGAAGTGCTTCCCAAGGGCATAGGCCAACACATAGAATTATATTCAACTTAGTCTGGAAAATGAAGCCACAGGCTGAGAGTTCTTAAATAAATAAATGGAGCTATACCTATCTCAGAACTGGAAGGGACCCTGAAAGGTCATCAAGTCCAGCCCCCCTGCCTTCACTAGCAGGACCAAGTACTGATTTTGCCCCAGATCCCTAGGTGGCCCCCTCAAGGACTGAGCTTGCAACCCTGGGTTTAGCAGGCCAATGCTCAAACCACTGAGCTATCCCTCCCCCACAACATCTTCAAGATGTTCAAAAGATCTATTGTTTGAGTTAGCAGCAGACTCCTCCATAGATGTCTGTGGAAGAGTTTTGTGTGGAGAGACTCATTGAAGAGAAGTAGCTGAGATACAGTAGACCCTTGCTATTATGCCCTTCACAATAGCAAACCTTGTGCTATAGTGAACGTGGGGGGTTGCGAACTCTTCCGGCACCAGGGCTGCGTGGGATGAGGGCGCTGAGAGCTCCTCCAGCCCCAGGATTACCACTAAGGCAGAGTGCTCCTTTGGCCCCGGGGCTGGAGGAGTGCTCCTGCCGTGGGAGCTTTCTCTCCCTGCCGCTGTCCTGGAGCCAGAGGATCACTTTCTGCTGCCAGTGGCAGCCCTGGGGCTGGAGGAGCTGTTCCCTGCCTCTCTCCCTGTAACAAACTCCGGTCTATACCGAACAAATAGCTTGGATCCCCAGGGGTTCATTACAGCAAGGGTGTAAGGTAGTCACTAGATGAACACTTGCTTGTTGCTGAATATCTCTTAGCTGACAGTATCATGCTAAGATGTAAAGCAGCTGTTGGCAGGACTTCACCATGGATTGTCATTCCCATCTTGTCCCCCTGGAACATTTCAGGCAAACTGTGTAACCTGGTCACACAGAGAACCTCTCAAAGTGTAGGCTGTGCTTCTGTAATGCTTGTGTGAACTAGAGAGCCACATTCAGCTTTCCTCTTCTGATAGCCCAGCTGATCCTTCTCTTGCTGTAGGGTGACTGCCATTAAATTCTTTGCAAGCAATCCATACGATGATTCTTGTGCAGTAACTTTCATTGGGCAAAATGTGAAACTAGAAATACTTTCCTGGTGACTGCAGTACTATATAGAGACCTAGTATCGTAGAGACAGGCAGAATTCATTTACATAATTCTGAAAATGCTCATGAAATAATTTCTGGTTAAAATGTTCATTGTTCTGATGGGTTGCATATGAGAACAAAAGACATGAGAGTGCGCAGGTTTAAAAATGTAGCTTAATATCGAATAATACATTACATGCCAGGGTGGGGGGGTTAAGTGTTGCTTAAAGAAATCTAAACTATCTGTAACTCCTAAATAAATCATGGAAAGTGGGAAGAATTCAGCAAATGTTGGGTAATAAATGTACAAAGACCTGAGTAGAATGTATGGCCCTGACTTTGGGCTTGGCTACACTGGCACTTTACAGCGCTGCAACTTTTGTGCTCAGGGGTGTGAAAAAACACCCCCCGAGCGCTGCAAGATACAGTGCTGTAAAGCCTCAGTGTAATCAGTGCTGCAGCCCTGGGAGCACGGCTCCCAGCACTGCAAGCTACACCCGTAGAAAATGTGGTTTACGTGCAGCGCTGGGAGAGCTGTCTCCCAGCGCTGGCGCTCCGACCACACTCACACTTCAAAGCGCTGCCGTGGCAGCGCTCCCGCAGTGCTGCCACAGCAGCGCTTTGAAATTTCAAGTGTAGCCATACCCTTTGTATGCCAAAAAACCTTATATTCATTGTCACTTGTGCTAAGGAGAAAGTGTCCCTATGCTTGCATCCTACAAAATTTCAAGTAAGAATGGAAGCCTTTGCTTAGGACTTGTCTACAGCGGGAAGCTATTGCAAAATAAGCTAGGGTGTGAATTTAAAACACAATTGTTGTGTACTAGCTCCCCAGCTAGTACAGAATAATTGGCACTCCTCCTTGGCACTCCTCCTTTTCTTAGCTGAAGCAAGGTGAAGCACATAATTAAACAGCATTAATGGTAAAAAGTAAGCAAAATTGAAATCATTCTGTCAGCTTTAATAATCCAAGGTGTTGGCTATAACACAGCCAAGGGAATTTCTCTTTTTAATATATTTTAATTTTAACATGTCCTGTAACTAGTTGCTCACAGAGTCATTTACCTGCACAGGTAATCAACAATGAACAAGCAGTGTGTATGTGAGAAGAAGCATCATCTAGTGGTTAAAGCACAGGACTAGGAGTCAGGATTCCTGGAATCTGTCGCAGGCTCACACGTAGTCTTGCTGTGTGACTGAAAGTTACTCCTCGCTCCATCATTTTTTCCAGGGAGGTGAGTGTCTTTGAGGATGAGTTAACTTATCTTTAGCACCTGGAAGACAGAATGCTGAGGGGATAAATCTGCTTGAGATAATGGTCATAGATATCCTACCGCCATTAGTTTACTTGAGCTCTACTTACAAGACTATGGCAAGCAGTCAATTAAAGATGAACCTTCACCAAAACCTTTGTGTCACCAATGAACTTGAGGCTTGAGCCTATTTCTAGTGCTGTTTCTCTGTGAAAATGTTGCCATTTGCTTAGACCAGGTCTTATGTGGTGTAATTACATTGGTTAGTGACATGATTTTACTTTTATTAACAACATTTCTACTCTGGCAGTAGCCCTAGAGTAGATTGTTAATGCTGGCAACAACAAAAAAAGTGCTTTTGCCAGCATAACAGCATAACATTTTGCCAGTGTATCTCACTTCATTCAGGGGAAACTGGTATAAGCTGTATCAGCAAAAGCACAGTAAAAGCTGTGTCTTTCCAAGAAGGATTTGCAGCTATTGCTATCCCAGCCAACTTTTCTAATGCAGAGTAGCCCTTAGTCTAGGCATGCTGCTTCCTAATGCTGAACTGTGTTATCAGTTTGGAGAGTCCGTTCCTCACATCTGACACACTGAGCACATAGAGGATTAGAAGACCAGGATGTAACACAGTTGGAGTCTGTGCAGAGAGAGCAGTTAAACCTAAATTTTCACTTGAACCACACTAGGGAGCTTCAGAAATCAGTTTGCTCCCTCAAACCAGTTTACTCTCTAGAAATGGGTAAAAAATAGAGGCTGTGTAATTTGTAGTAGAAAAACATACCACTTTCAGATCAAGAGAGAAATCTGCCAGTATTTTTCTGTTGCTGAACATTAGACAGTACTGTGTGGGATCAGACCAGTGGTCTATCTAGTCCAATATCGTATCTCCAGCAGTAGCCATTAGCAGATGCTTGGAGAGGAAAGTGCAAGAAACTCCATAATGGACAAATGAGGAAGAATTTCCCCTATGCACAGGATTTTCCAAACCCTCATCAGTTAGTGGTTGGCTTCTGAGCTGAAGCGTGAGGGTTTATATCCCTTGTGATTTGTTCACCTCCTATGGAATGTCACTTTGAATATTTTCTTTATCCACACACAAGTAAACCTCTTCCTTTTGCTAAGCTTTTGGCCTCTGTCGTTTACCAGTGACTTCCACGGGTAAATTATACATGCTGTAAAGCATTTCCTTTTATCAGTTAACATTTACTTGCCCTTCAGCTTTCTTGAATGTTTCCTTGTTCTTTGACCTGAGAAATGGTAACAAGGATTTGATTTATCTCCTCTACACCATTGCTATTTCTGTATTTTTTTCGTGTCTCCCCTTGGCTGCCTCCTTTCCAGACAGTCTGTTGTTGGTCTCCCTTCATACAGATGTTTCACCATGCTAGCAGTCATTCTTGTTGCCCTTCTCTGAACTCCCTCTTTCTGCTATACCTCATGGCTTGACCTAGGTAGATTGAGATTTTTCATTCCCCTTTTACTTTTTGCACGTGTGTGTAGGTATTAGTATGTGTGCATACTGTTGCTTTTCAGAGACATCCAAGATCATCTGTCTTGCCTGTTGCTACGTGGCAAGAGCTGTAGTACTGAAATTCTAAAGCAGCAACTACAGTCTTCTTGGTTTCCTGGGCAAACAGGATCCTGCATATTCCATCTGGCTTCGCTTATCTTGCTTTCTCAGAGACTTCCCTCTTTCAGCACTTTCCAGATCCCTCTGTGGTTGACCAGCCGGGACACCCTTGCACTGGTTTAGAAGTGGCTGTTGCTGCAGTCATAGCTACAGAATAGGTTGAGAGAAGGGTCACAGATCTGAACTCTTTTTAAGTACCGTGAACCATGCTTTATGAATTTCTATTTGGCCAAAGGATGTATTATCCTTTTTTCAGAAATAACCTTTCCTGAGTTCTTTTCATAGTGATGAAGGCAGGTAAATACAATTTAGTCCTGAGCCGGTAAATTTTTTGTGCCGCTTTTGCAAGTTTGAGAAATGAAATTCATTTTTGATATTTTTTTCTTACCCTTGTATAGGTTAGTCATGCAGACCGAGTTCACAATCAATGATCTCCTCTATTCTCTTCTTCACTTTTTATACCATAGTTTTCCTTAAGTAGACCATCTTCTCTAACACATCCATAGACACAAATGGGTAGCCTTTCATGGTGCTTTCTGACACATGACTTTCTACAGCCATCTGATCATCAGTCTGACACCTTTTAAGTCATTCTGAGCCACTTCAGTACAAATACAGACCACTTACTAATTTTGTACCGAAAATTCACGGTGATCAGCTGGATGTAAAAAATTCTCTGCTGTAATCTGCATAGTGAGCACAATGATGAAAACTTGCATTAGTCTGGCAGCGTATATCATCCAAGACACTTTGGTTCCCTAAGCAGTACCATATTAGGTTATTTCTCTTCATAGTCTCTGTCTGGTTGCAGAGGAGGTATTTGCATCATGGTAACATTCCAGAGCTACTGCTAAATTTACATTAGGGAGCTCTGTTTTCAGTCTTCAAAGATGTCAGACCCCTTCAAAGATGTCAGACAGCTTTAAAGAGATGGGGACTGTTTGAAAAGGAAACAGAAAAAGGTCTTCAGAAGAACATACATGAATCTCTGTGAAATTCACACCCACCCATGTAATAAGTATGTTCCCTTGATATTTAGCTTAAAACTTGTTTGTTTCACATTTGCTGGCAACTAATGTAACTTTTTTTAAAGCTTACTGCAAAGAATGGCACTTTTTCATCTCTGAATGATCAGAGGCCCCAGATTGCTTTGCAGTTTTTGTAACGAAAGTTGTTGTAATTCGTCCTCTCCATTAACCGTTGTGTCCAGAGTCCCTCCAGTAGTAAAAACTCCACATTGTGAAATCTTGTGTGTTAAGAAAGGAGAGTTCCTCCAAGAGGAGCAATTTGCCTGATTGAACGGCTTACACTGTTGTATGCAGTGTTGTATCTGTGTTGGTTCCAGGATATTAGAGAGGCGTGATGGGTGAGTTAATATCTTTTATTGCACCAATTTCTGTTGGTGAGAGAGACTAGCTTTCGAGCCACATAGAGTTCTTCTGGTAACTTTCTAAGCCCTGAAGAAGAGCTCTGTATAGCTTGAAAGCTTCTCTCTCACACCAGTAGAAATTGATCCAATAAAAGATATTCCGTCCTCTCCTTGTATCTCAAAAGGCATACAGTAACATATCATTCCAAATGGCTACTAGAAGGTGGTTTTGGCAGTTCAAGAGTTCAGTGGGTTTCTGAGGAAATTAAAGATGGTAACTGTTAGAAAACTGAACGTATGAGTACTAGACAGAGCTTGTTGGTAGGGGAGGCAGTTCACAATGTTTTTTCAAAAACTTTCCCTTTTTGGAATATAGAACTATGATATTTGAAAACTTTTGGTCAATTTTGACTTCTAAAAAAATGTGAAGCCAGCTGATGGTAACATACATGACAAAAATCCATATTTTGTCTGACTTCCTACTGATCTTTGAGATTTTGTTGAAATTTGAAAAAGTTTGACCAGCTCCACTGGGTAGGAATGGAAGGTAAAAATGAAATCAGACTGGATTTTCTTTCTTACTATCCAGCTATTGCAATGACAAATTAGACATACACGTAGTAACGTGTGTGTAGATCATAAGCACAGCACACCAACTCACTGTTACTTTATAATCTAATGTGGTGAGCTCACTCATGCACATAGTTCTTTACGTTATTTTTTCTGTGGTTCTTTAAGGCATGCTGGAATGAGTGTTTCATACAAAGAAGGCATATAGATGACTGCTGGAGAGGGTGCAGAGAAAAGCAGATCCCAAATATATCTGCTGGGTCTGCTCCGTAACAAACTCTTTGGGGGAACAAATAGGGTGGGAGGCACAGAAAAGCTCCCAGAGTCTTGGCTCCTAACTGATGCCTTAATTATTTCATTGTGTTTCTGTAAAAGGGATGCTTAGTTTAAAAATAAATGGATGTTTGCTTTACTAATAGCAGCCAGATGCTCTCTAGCTGTTTACTGTTTACTACTTATATGATGGCAGTTCCCCGAGGATCCCTATTAGCATTACAGAGAATATCCCTTCCCTGTATTATTGGTATGAAAGAGTTCAGAAGATTTTTGGTCAGGGAGGTCCATGATTTGCTCTCCCACCAGAGAAGGGGAAGGGCTATGAGGCCTACCTGAGTTCTTCGGAGAAACTCCTACTCAGTGCTCCTGTGAGGATGAGGTTCATGAGGAGCATGTCCTAACATTACTGGAGCTGTGTTCCCAACCCTATATGTTCTGAGGCCCCCACCCTAGCAATGCATCTGGGAGACATACTGCCATTGGTTGCCTCCTAAGACATGAATGCCAGGCTGGATCAGATCCAAGGCCCATTCATGCCTCTCACAATGGCCAATTCCAGGTTCTTCGGTGGAAGGAGGAAGAAACTCCTCACTGGGTTTCCTCCATGGACTGAGTGGCATTAGGTGAGCATTCTTTGGCTCCATTCCTTCCTTATACTGCTCTTGGGACTATTCAACCACATTTCAGCACTTCAGGGTGAAGGGGTGTGGGAAACTAATGTAGTTTCCTTCCTTGGTATGCCACACTTTAGGGACAGTACTATCTCTGAGTGAGCAGAGGGTTTCTGTAACCTCCGTGTCAGAGTGTGGTTCTTTGTCCCTCTCTAACAGTCAGTCAATGTAAGAAGTTAATGCGTTTTCTTCACCTTTCTGTTCTTCAGGAAGCAGGTGTTTCCTGCCCCTAAGAACACACTGACCAAACTGGGGAAACACTCACCACAGAGACCCCTCCTGGCTAGCCAATGGTGGGGAGTGGCCAGCTGGGTTTTCATGGAGATTCTGGGCCCCAGAAGGCAGCTGGAGAGGAGGTGTCAGGATGAAGATGGTTTCTCCAGGCCCTGGGGAAGGCGTGGAAATAGGAGTGGAAGGTGCCTGAGGAAAAGTCAAGTGTCCCAGATGAAGGTCTGGGTTGGCACATTGCAAACTCTCGCAACTGGACCCAACAGTACCCAATTTGTATCATCTTCAGGAACCAAATTCTCCTGGGTCTATTTAGCTCCACTAATGAATCACCAACAAGGTTCATCCATATTGCTTTATCTGAGTTCAGCACAGCGATGACCACTGGAATGTACTAATACCTCTTCCTATACTGAGTTATCTGACAGTCCCCCATCACCCAGAAGGGTTCCGTGGATTGCCTGCCTACAGTTTTTAACCTGTCAACTGGGAAATACACTTACATGCAGTGTGGCGTCTGATGGGCATTTGCTGTAATACTTTGTGCTGTGATTTTTAAGGCATCTGGCTGGTTCAGCCTTGATGTAACTCTGACTGGGAACAAAAAAAGTGATGGAAAATTCTCAGTGCCAGCCTTGCACCGGCACAGAAATCTCAGATCCGAGCCAGGCAGATCCCAAGCCAAGGGCAATGCACAACCACCTGGATAATAAATAGTCTGGGATAGCAGTCTACCCAGCACATGCTTCCTCACTCTGTGCAGCAGCTGTACAGCTCTGCATGGTCACCTGTGGGGCTTTCACACACGCATGGAGGGCATCTGCAATGGTGGATATGCTTGATGTGGGAGATCTGGATGTTACTCTTAGCTGAAGGGGCAGGAATGGCTCTTTACTATCTCTGGAGAGGAAAGGACGATGCCTCTGGCTGTGTCACTTCAGTCAGACCATGCAAATTATGATAGCAGGGTCCTGTCCACAGGAAAATGCTCATGCCCTTCAAGTCTCCTTTATAGCAGCACACCCACTATAAATATTGTTCCAGCACCCCTGGTTATATTGATAAATGCAGTGTTGTTGTGGCCATGTTACAACAACATATAGCACCCCCCCCCCCGCCACCCATTTTGTCCTACCAGGGTGTTAAAGGGCCACTTCACCTTGAATGGTCCCTTAGAATATGTGCTAACTACTTATGTTAAACTGTCTTTTCGACCTTGCATTTAGCTGTGACACAGTCCGTACCTTTCTCAGACCTGAAGAGCTCTGTGTAGCTCAAGATCTTGTCTCTCTCATCAGCAGACATTGACCCGGTAGAAGATATATCTGATTGGAGCTACTGTGAACAGGGTGCTGACTCAGGGTCTCATACCTAGCACTCTATCACACACTGGCTAACGAAGAAGGGGTGGTAACTCCAGCCTGCATGATTAGGCTGTCACTAAGTAATTCCCTGGGGACTCCTTCTTAACCTTAAGACCATAAGAGCACAAGCTTCAATAGTTACATTATTCCTTAAATGTTACTCGTACACACATTATGCCATTAAGTAATTTAAAAAAAAAAAAAAAAAAGTCTCCTTTCCGGCTTGCAAATGCAATGCTTAACTGGCAGCTACTGGCAAGAGAGGGAGAGGCAAAAGCAACAGGCAGTGAATAATAGTTACAGCATGAATCCAGAAGTGTATTACCCCAGTGACTCAGCAGGTGGCACTGCTCAAGGTAAGTGATTTCCAGCAGAGGGCATGCTGAATAGATGCTCTCCAAAGAGAAGACAAAAGGCCATGTTTGGAAAAGCTCGCTAAGGGGGAAAATGGTGCCACCACAGGATGTGGAAGCTCCTGTAGTGTTGGAGGTGCTCACTCTTTGGATGATGCATAAATTGAGATCCTGCCCATTTGTAGTAACTATAGCTGTCATGGTACTCTCTTTTGCAAGGATGGGTGTTGGCCTCAGTCTTGTAGCCGAACTCCACTTAAGCTACGTCTACACTACCCGTCGTATTGGTGGGTTACAATCGATTGCTCGGGGATCGATATATCGCATCTCATCTAGACGCGATATATTGATCCCCGAGCGCACTTATATCGATTCCGGAACTCCACCAACCCCAACGGAGTTGCGAAATCGACAGGGGGAGCCGCGGACATCGATCCCACGCAGTGAGGACGGGTGAGTAATCTGATCTTAGATATTCGACTTCAGCTACGTTATTCACGTAGCTGAAGTTGCGTATCTAAGATTGATTTTCCCCCGTAGTCTAGACCAGCCCTCTGAGTAATTACATTGTAAATTCCCACAGCCATTTCAACTGGAGGTTGCAGTCTTCACTTCCTTTCCTAAACTACTGGGTAGTGTTGCTCTTTCACCCATTTTTGACACACAGCCACTTGAAGTAGTTCTTCTGTCTCATAAACACTGGTTTGTGAAGCATGTTAGCATGAATGGAAGGCACTGGTGAAGCATAAATGATTGTTTTATTAATCGGGCTTGTATAATGTGTTCTCTGTCAAGAATGTTCACTCCAGGTGGTTTCAGGGCTCCCTGGTTGGAGGAGAACAATTGCATTCTTTAGGTTTTCCCAGCCTGGAGAGCCTGTTCTGAATAACATCCTATTGAAGTACTGTAAATGACCTCAATACAGCAATAAATCCTCCCATGCAATTCCTGTCATTCTTTCAGTGTGTGTGCGCGCGTGCATGCATGCTTTGGCATGGTGCCGGAGAATATTTAGAATTACCAAAAAAAAATCCACTTTCTAGCACTGATTTCTGGGAACACTGAAGACTTTTTTTGCCTTCTCTCAGAGACTTGTGCTGTTGCAGTTGAAGTCAATGTCAAAATTCTCACCATTTTGGATGGCGATAGACTTGGGGTCCTTAAAGCAAGGATGGGTCAATGGTTAGGGTGCATACTTGGGATTTGAGAGGCCCCATTTCCAATCTGTGCTCTGCCCCAGACTTCCTGTGTGACCTTGGGCAAATCGCTAAGTCTTGTGCCTCAGTTCCCATCTGTAAAATGGAATAATAGCACTTCCCTACCTCACGGAGCAGTTTGGGATAAACACGTGAAAGATTGTGAGGCCCTTAGGACCCATCCACACCCCTTAGACTGATAGCTTTGCAGAGGTGCTGTACAAATCAAATCTGTCATTACTCCTTACGTAATGTTCCACAGTGGAGGATCCTGAGTGAAACATGGCTGCTGAAGGGCTGTAGCATGTCCTTCTGTTTAACAAGTTGACCCCTGCTTTCTGAAGGACCTCAGCTCAGCCTCCAGTTGGATGCCTATGTTTTTACATGCAGAGATGATGGCAGGTACATATTAGGAGCATTTGAATAATGCTTTGGTGTGTAACCACCTGATTTAGGGGCATAGTACTTGAATGACTATTAAGTGGACCAAACGTCATTCAGGAGCGCCATTATTTGTACACACAAAACAGACACAAAATTTGAAGTTCGGGTCCATTATTCCAGTAAAGTTATTGAGCTCTTCCTTACAAAGACCATCCTAGCTGTTGTAGTGGAAATATACACTAGCAGGATGATGATAAAAATAACAAGGTATTTAAACCTAATCTCTTGGTAAGCTCTCTAGAGCCCTTATGCAACTTGGGCTGAAGGTTAAAAAGTTAATTGGACGGAGAATGCCGTGGGGTGAGTTGAGGCAGCTGTTGTTGTTGGAGGCATGATGACCATCCAGAGATCAGCGACACACTTTGTCTGGCATTAGCTGGTGTCAAATACTTCTTGTTTGTTACTGTGGAGTCCAGCAACCTGATCTGCTTGGTGTAAATATAGCGGGCAATTGTTTATTTGCATGCATGCTTCCTCTTTGAATACAACACGCACCCTACTCCCCAGCTTTGTGAATTTGGATAAGACAGGACCAGCTTCCAGGTCCAAACCACTCCTGCTTCTCTACAGCTCTGGAAAATCTGTTCTGGATCATTATGCTGAAGAAAAAGTATTGAGGACAATGGGTTAGTTAGGTTCTTCCATGTGCGCGCGCTGGGGATGGTAAGTTCTGGAGCAGAGTCTGTATGGACACTTGGTTAGGCTTTTCATACTGAAGTGCCAGAGCGGGGCAAGGCCCAGACCCCACTCCCCAGCTGGTGCTCAAGGGTTGAATTAAAATGGCTGGCAAGCTAGATCTGGCCCACAGGCCATAGTTTGCCCACCCCTGGTCTAGGGGCTACCACAAGATAGGTGTTCAATAGGCATTTGGGATGTCAGCTTTTTGTTCAAGGTTTCAGGCAGTGGAGCTTGGGAGTAAGTAACAGAGGAATGAACTTTCAACTAACTTGCTAAATGGAATTGTGTTTGGTTGAAGTCTGCACATGCCTGGGCACAGCCTGAACTGCTGAATGTGGAGCTTGTTTCCAATCTGACTGTGCACTGCCCTGGGATATGGTTAGAGTTCAGACAACATGTACTGGCTTGGACTGGTCGTTATGCACAGGCTTGAACGGACATTCATTGAAGTCAATAACAGAAAGTCCATCCATCAGTAATGACAGGTTTGGGCCAATATTGGGTTACTAATTTGGGAGTGTAAATATACTTAACATTTCTCAGCTCCCCTTTAACAGGAGAATGTCTAAGTTTTTTGGTTACAAAATTTGGCCTGCATATCTTATAATAATGTTTTTGATTGCTAGATTCTTCAATGGTCTAGGATATGTTGGTGTTTTACAATTCACTCAACTTTTATTGATAAGTTAAAAAAGAAATACCCAGAGAGGAATTATTTTTAGTACTTCTGCACCCAGAACTTTGTGTGGTCTCTCCACTAGCTTTGCAGTGGAAGTTATCCAGTGATCATTTTCTATGTAATTTTGCAGGCACCGTCACTGCAGGGTAGGTAGTGTGTGTTGCGATGATAAGCCAGCGGTTCTCAGCCAGTGGTATGCATACCCCTGGGGGTACGCAGAGGTCTTCAAGGGGGTAAGTCAACTCATCTCGATATTTGCCTAGCTTTACAACAGGCTACATAAAAAGCACTAGCAAAGTCAGTACAAACTAAAATGTCATACAGACAATGACTTGTTTATACTGCTCTATATACGATACACTGAAATGTAAGTACAATAGATTCCAATCGATTTATTTTATAATTATATGGTAAAATGAGAAAGTAAGCCATTTTTCAGTAATAGTGTGCTGTAACTCTTTTGTAGTTTTATGTCTGATTTTGTAAGTAAGTAGTTTTTAAGTGAGACAAATCAGACTCCTGAAAAAGGGTACAGTAGTCCTGGAAAGGTTGAGAAACACTGGCATAGGGTATAGGGCTGTTGCCAGGTGAGCTGCTGTGTCAAATCTGATGCAACTTTACAATAACCCCAGACTATTGGCTTCTGTTTAATCACTAATTCCAAGGTGCGCTGAGAAGTACTCAAAGAAATGTGCCAACTCACTGGCAGCTAGATCCTGTTTCCTGTTACCACTTGCCCTCCTGATTGGCCAAACCTCAATTTTCTTGGGCTGTAGGCTGTGGCAATCCCAAAGACTGAGTGAACAGCTGGAAAAATGTTTGAAAGTAAAGTTACTTGAATCTCCTGAGAATCGTGTCACTGCGCTGAAAAATTCAGGCAGCTCAAGGGATTGGCAACATTTATATTTTACGTGATAAAGTGGAAACGGTTAAACTAAAACCACAACTTCAACTTCATCTACATGTAATACACAGTGGTGATAGGAGGCAGGAAAAGGGGGAGTTGCCAGTTGGCTCTATAGGCAGGACCACCCAAGGGGAGGAGGGCATCAATGGGGCAATTTGTCCCGGGCCCCACAGCGCCCCTCATGAGATTATAGTATTCTATAGTATTGCAATTTTTTTATGGAAGGGGCCCCCGAAATTGCTTTGCCCCAGGCCCCCTGAATCCTCTGGGTGGCCCTGTCTATAAGGTAAAGCTTTTAAGAGGCTATTACAACTAATGCAGAGGTAAAAAGTGATTCTCAACCCAAAGGCAATTGAAAAACCTGTTATCTTGGATATTTAGATAGGAGTGTTCCAGGGAATTATGATTTTTTACACTGAGGCTACATCTATACTACTCGCCGGATTGGCAGGTAGCAATCAATCTATCGGGGATCAATGTAGCGCGTGTAGTGTAGACATGGTAAATTGATCCCCAATCGCTCTCCTGTCGACTGCTGAACTCCAACTCAGCAAGAGGCAGAAGCAAAGTCGACGGGGGAGCTGTGGCAATCGACCCCACGCCGTGAGGACGCAAGGTAAGTCGAACTAAGATACGTCGACTTCAGCTACACTATTCTCATAGCTGAAGTTGCATATCTTAGGTCCACACACACACACCCCGCCCTCCAATGTAGACCAGGCCTAAAGGTGAGTTTCTCTCTCTATCTGGAGTAGAGTCTTCTGTGTCCAACTTGTCTGAGTAAAAGGCTCACTCCAGCAGCCAACACTCACCACTGAGTGTTGTGCTTGCCCCTGAGATTCACCACTCACAGTCAGCATGAGGCCTGGTAGTGAATGTTAGTAGGATTGAGCCCTTAGGAGTGTGGGGCAGGTACCCAGCCATGTATGAGATTCTGCATGTTGTGTACACTCACTCATGGGGTGGTGTAACTAACCAGAAATGTTTCCCTGTCTCACAGTCCTGATCCAGATCCAAACATTCACAAAGTTCAGGCAGTTTTTGGATCTGAGATTTGTAGTTGCTGTATTATAGAGTTGGGCCACCCCCATAGACCAATATTTCCCCACAAAAAAAACTTCTGGGGGAGTTCATGTCTGGTGCTCTGGT
Organism: Chelonoidis abingdonii; assembly: GCF_003597395.2. Taxonomy (NCBI): domain Eukaryota; kingdom Metazoa; phylum Chordata; order Testudines; family Testudinidae; genus Chelonoidis; species Chelonoidis abingdonii. The sequence continues at coordinate 52,309,761 of NC_133777.1, read as the reverse complement.
TCAGACACATGTCTGCAAATAATAAATATTCTCCTGTAGGCCGTCTTGGGTGGGTGGCAGAGCCTCTGCATTTAGTATCATTGTGTTCTCTCACAATGGGTCCCTCTTGTAATGGAAAATCTCTCCTAGTACAGTAGTTAAAATGCTGTGGCTTTTTTTTGTTGTTGTTTCTTTATGAAATTTAACTGAGGTGGTGATTCCACAGGCTCATAAATGCTGAGTATGTCATGAAGGTTTGGCAGGGGCAGATTATATGACTCTGGCACAAAGAGGCATGCGTCTATAAAAGGCAAGCTCTAGCCTTTGTTTATTCCTTAGTAAATCTCTGCACTGTGTCATGGTATTTTAACCTCAACTTACCATATTTTACTTTCCCTGCTACTTTACAGGTCAATGAAAAACAGAGGCTCACTGAGGAGTATTACTGAGTCAAGGGCTGTTCATAAAAAAGGTCTGGTAAGGAAACAGTGTTGCTCAGCTATGAAGATGCTGGTCAGTACAGCACACTCAGGGTGTGGTTATTGCAAATCTCAGGTGGTGCCATCAAGCAAGAAGTCATGGCTAAAGTGACTTAAAACCATCCAAGCAGGCAATAAACTTGAAATGACTTTTGTGCACAAAGGAGAAGTCAGACTGCATGCCCTGAAGGAACATTATTGATATGGCTGTGATAGCATTGCCATCATACTACTGTGAGTGTTTCTCTGCAGCTTCATAACAGGAGAATAGCACTGAAACATCATACTCATCAATATATTTTGCACCTACCACATGTTCAGTGTGTTGGGTCAGATCCCCAGCTGGTGTAAATCAGGGTAGTAAATCAGTGTACTTCCACTGACAACAAATGAGCTATGCCAGTTGACACCAATGGAGAATGTGGCCCAAAGTGGTGCTGTTAAACAGCTTTGTTGATGTGAGTAAGGGACAGTGAGGCCAACAAAATATACTGCAGCCATGTTCTTTTTGTTGAAGGTACATTGTCAGACTACACAGATAAACTAATTTTAGCAAAGATATCTAAGATTCTTTGACTGAAAGAAATTGTGTCAAGTAGGACTTTTTAGGCATGTCAATCAGGTTGACTCTTGTCCACAACTATTTTCACTTTTTGGTTCTCGTGCTAGCACAGTGATGCAGTGTTGTTTGGAGCAAGTAGGAAGATGGAGGAGGCTTGCAGTGCATTAGCGTGGGAGACACAGATCTGAGAATTGGAGGAAGAGTTCATAGTGCCTTTCATTCAGGACAAGCATGGCTCAGTACCACAAGGGTTAATAAAAATGTCAAATTTATGTGGAAATGTTCCTGTAAATAGTACCAAGAAGCATGGTGTTTGCTCCAGGAGGTGGCAATATCTGATGGCTCCACATCCAAGCGAACAAACAGTGCCCGCCCTCTCGTCTTCTAGGGAAAATCCTACTGCTTATGTGCTCCATCATCTATCCACTATCCCCATCTCCCATTGTCTGTGACAAAGAGTAGGGAGAGAGCTATTGGGACACGTAGAGGGAGGTGATGGTGGGATGTGTCAACCCCTGTGCAGCCATCTTCCCCCATGCACTTCTGCAAAATAAAAGCTGTGCAGCAAAAGTTGGCAGAGGCCAGGGTGAATGTGAGGAGCTATGCCAGGTAGCCTGCTTCCTAAACCCACAACTGCAGCCAATCCCAGAGGAAATGCCTGCAGAAGTTAAAGATGCCAAGGTCAGCATTAATCTCAGTGCATTTTCCACAACTTTCCTCAGAAGCCCTAGAGTACAGTCAGGTGCTGGCACCCAATGGCACCCTGGATATTGGGCCTGCCATACCGGCAGAGGAAGTGGTGCAAACAGCCTGGAAGGGGAGTTTTCCATTCCACTGGCTAGGATCTCTGGGATGCTGCCTGTCCATTCTGCACCCTGGTTGATTCCATGGTTTGCATGCTCTGAATGTGTGGTGCCCTGAGAGCCTTCTGCACTGGAGGGAAGCATATGGGCTTTGGGTATTGTGACAGAACCAGACCAGTGGGATGCCGGAGTCTGGTAGAGGGCAAATATACTGGTCACTGGGTGAGTAGTTTTCTGTTCCATGAGTGACCAGAGCAGGGTCTGCACTAGAGTAGTCAGGAACTTGCTAGAACCAATTAAGGCAGACAGGCTGATTAGAACACCTGCAGCCAATCAAGGCAGGCTAATCAGGGCACCTGGGTTTTAAAAAGAGCTCTCTCCAGTTAGATGGGGAGGAGCCAGAGGAGAGGAAGTGCATGTGAGGAGCTGGGAGCAAGAGACACAAGGAGCTGAGACTGAGAGGGTGTGCTGCTGGAGGACTAAGGAGTACAAGCATTATCAAACACCAGGAGGAAGGTGCTGTGGTGAGGATAAAGCATGTGTTTGGAGGAGGCCGTGGGGAAGTAGCCCAGGGAGGTGTAGCTGTCACACAAGGCACTATAGACAGCTACAAATCCATAGGGCCCTGGGCTGGAACCTGGAGTACAGAGCGGGCCCGGGTTCCCCGCAAACCTCCCAACTCCTGATCAGACACAGGAGGAGTTGATCCAGACTGTGGGGGAGATCACTGAGGTGAGCAAATCTACCAATAAGCGCAGGACCCACCAAGGTAGAGGAGGAACTTTGTCACAGTATGTACCATCATGGTTATTGGGTATATACCATCAAGTACTTTGGAGGATAGGATTAAAATTCAAAATGACCTAGACAAACTGGAGAAATGGTCTGAAGTAAATAGGAGGAAATTCAATAAGGACAAATGCAAAGTACTCCACTGAGGAAGGAACAATCAGTTGTGCACAAAGAAAATGGGAAATGACTGCCTAGGGAGGAGTACTGCGGAAAGGGATCTGGGGATCACAGTGACCACAAACTAAATATGAGTCAACAGTGTAATACATCGTTCTGGGATGTATTAGCAGGAGTATTGTAAGCAAGACACGGGAAATAGTTCTTTTGGTCTACTCCACTCTGATTACTGGAGTGTAATCAGCTGGAGCGTTGTGTCCAGTTCTGGGCACCACATTTCAGGAAAGATGTGGACAAATTGGAGGAAGTCCAGAGAAGAGCAACAAAAATTATTAAAGGTCTAGAAAACATGACCTATGAGAGAAGATTGACAAAATTGGGTTTGTTTAGTCTGGAGAAGAGAAGACTGAGAGGAGACATAAGTTTTCAAGTACATAAAAGGTTGTTACTAGGAGGAGGGAGAAAACTTGTTGTTCTTAACCTCTGAGGATAGGACAAGAAGCAATGAGCTTAAATTGTAGCAAGGGTAGTTTAGGTTAGACATTAGGAAAAACTTCCTAACTCTCAGAGTGGTTCTTCTTCGAGTGATTGCTCATGTGTATTCCACAGTAGGTGTGCGTGCTCGCCACGTGCACTGGTGCCAGAAGTCTTTTCCCTAGCAGTACCAGTAGGGGAGCGCCCCAGCAACCCCTGGAGAGGTGCCTCCATGGCGCGGTATAAGGGGAGCTATGTGCTCCCCACCACCCTCAGTTCCTTCTTGCTGCCAGTGAAGGTGCTTCGGAACTGCTCTGCTCCAGCTTTGCTGTAGCTCGTCCCCAAACTGTTTGTTAGTTCAGTGTATGGTACCTGTAGTTAGTTAGTGGTTTAGTTAGTTTAATTTAGTTAGAGCACCTGGGTCAGGGCATGACCCGTGCCCCGGGTTTTAAGTCGTGTGACGCTTATTGACGATCTATGCCACTGCGTGATCCACATGCAGATTGTCTGCGCTGTTTGGGGGAAACCCATCTCAGCGATCGCTGCAAGATTTGCAAGTCATTTAAGCCTCGGACCAAGAGAAAAAGGGACATTAATCTCCGGGCTATTCTGATGGAATCAGCGTTGACCCCAGCTCCGGTGCGGCTCTCCGAGTCAGCACCAGGCACTGTGGTGTCAGTGTGCGGTGACCCTTCGATGCCATTGACCAGTCGGCACTGCTCCCCATCCATGGGGCACACCAAGAGGCCTTCTTCGCTGTGACACCAGAGTAAACCCGAGACAGAGGCTAGACCTCTGTTGGGCAGTCCTCGATCCCCACCGCCTCTAGGCCTCCAACTCAAGTCAAGCAGAGTAGCCTGGCCCATTTGAAGCAGGCCTCCCTGGATGTCCAGATGCCCTCCACGCCGGAGGCCCTGCAGGCGGCCTGGGATGTTATGTCCATGCCGGTCCAGACCACCCTGTGACAAACACCGGCCTCATTGGCCCCCACTCTAAGTGAGTGGAAAGCAAGTATTTTGTAGCCGCCAAGAGACATGAGTACTTATACATCCACCCTGCTCCCAACTCCCTGGTGGTTGAGTTGGTTAACCACAGGGAGCGGCAGGGCCAGCCAGCCCCTAACCCAAAAAATAAAGATTCACGGAGGCTGGACTCTTTTGGAAGGAAACTTTATTTGTCCTCGAGCTTCCAGTTATGGATGGTGAACCACCAGCCTCTCCTGGGTCAGTATGAGTTCAATCTGTGGGGCCCTGCCCAAGTTCGAGGACTCCGTGTAGGAGCACGACAGGAAGGAGTTCAAAGCACTGGTGGAGTAGGGTACAGCAGCTGCCAGGGCATCCCTGCAGGCAGCTTCGCATGCAGCGGACCCAGCTGCGCGGTCCATGGCAGATTCCCGCTCAGGCCACCCACCCACGGGGCTGCTTATAAGAAGTCGCAGGACTATAAGAGGCACCCACAAAAGCAGTGTTAGTCTCCCCCCCCCGGGTCCTCCAAGGGCAAGCAGGCAGGGAAAAGGCGGTTTTGACGAGAGGCCTGGGGGCACCCTGCCAGTTCTCGTCAGGGATCCACCCTCAATAAAGCTTCTCTTCTCCAATTGGTTATGTGCTTTCCTCTCGGAGTGGTCGCAGCTGACCTCGGACCAATGGGTCCTCAACACCATATCCTGGGGCTAAACCCTCCAGTTTACTTCCTCCCCGCCCAACCGCTCCTCACCCCTGTCCCTCCTGGGGGACTCCTTGCATGAGGCTCTGCTCGCGCAGAAGTGGGGTGGCTCCTGGCCCTAGGAGCGGTGGAATTGGAGTTCAAAGGCCAAAGAGGGGCCAAGCCCATCTTGGACCTGTGAGCCCTGAACCAATACATGGTGAAGATCAAGTTCTGCATGGTCTCCCTGGCCTTCGGCATCCCCCTTTCTGGATCCCAGGGACTGGTACACCACCCTCGAGCTGCAGGACGCATATTTCCACATTTGTATATTCGAGGGGCACAGATGCTTTCTCTGTTTTGTGGTGGGGCAGGAACACTACCAATTTAATGTCCTCCCATTTGGTCTGTCCACTGCCCCAAGGGCATTCATGAAATGTATGTCGGTGGTAGCAGCCTACCTCAGGCACTGGAGGGTCCAGATCTTCCCCTATCTGGATGACTGGTTGGTCAAGGGCAGCTCCCAGTTGCAGGTGCGGGATCACTTGTCACTCCTTCTCTCCATGTGCACTACTTTGGGCCTGTTGGTAAACAACACCAAGTCCATGTTAGTCCCGGTTCAACACATAGAGTTTATCGGGTCAGTCCTGGACACCTCGTCGGCCAGAGCCTCCCTCCCACTGAACAGGTTCAAGACCCTGAAGGGGCTTATTTGACACAGTCACAAGATTTCTGGTGACAACAGCCAGAGCATGCCTCCAGCTCTTGGCTCATATGTCGGCCTGCAAGTATGTGGTCCATCACACCAGACTCAGGATGAGGCCCCTCCAGCTCTGGTTGGCCTCGGAGTTCTCCCAGGTCAGGGACAGGATGGACAAAGTCCTCACCAGTGATCGGCTCCCTACGGTGGTGATCCTCCCCTAGAAACATGCTCCAAGGGGTCTGGTTCAGGGGCAGGGCCCGTCGCTGGAACTGGTGTCAGATGCATCAGACCTGAGATGGGGGGCTTATGTGGGGAATGTTCAGACCCAAGGTCTGTGGTCTGCTCGGGATCTGACCCTCCATATAAATGTCAAGGAGCTCAGGGCAGTACGGCTGGCGTGCATGGCCTTCCGCTTGCACTTGGAAGGCCAGGTGGTCATAGTTCTCACGGACAACACAGCCTCAATGTTCTACGTCAACAGGCAAGGCGGGGCCTGATCCTTTGCCTCAAAGCCCTCAGGCTGTGGGATTTTTGTATAACCCATTACATCTGCCTACAGGCCTTCCATCTGCTGGGTGCCTGGAACGTGTGGGCGAATCGCTTGAGCAGGGACTTCACCTCTCAGCATGAGTGGTGTCTCCACCCAGAGGTGGTGCACAGACTTTTGCAAGTGTGGGGAACTCCTCAAGTGGACCTGTTGGCGACTTGGCAGAACTATCGCTGTCCCCGGTTCTGCTCCAGGCGAGGAGCTGAGACGGGGCGCTATCTCCGATGCCTTCCTCCTGTCCTGGTCAGGCCAGTTTCTCCATGCCTTTCAATCATTCCTGCTGATCTCACTGTGGAAAAGATAAAGATGGACAAGGCCTGGGTCCTTCTGATTGCCCCAGCATGGCCCCAGCAGCATTGGTACAGGACCCGCACAGGCCTGGCGGTTGCCCTGCTGTGGCCGTTGCCATCCTGCCCGGACCTGCTCTCCCAGGACCAGGGCTGTCTCCTCAACCCCAACATAGTGGCACTCCACCTCACGGCGTGGCTGCTTAGTGGTTAGGTAGAGAGGAAAGGACATACTCGGAAGAGGTTCAGCATGTCCTAGAAATCAGGCAGCCCTCCACGCTCCAGGCCTACTTGGCAAAGTGGTCTCGGTTTTCTAAATGGGCAGATGAGCGGGGCCTTTCCCTGGTGGACCCCGCCCCCCCAGTCCAGTTTATTCTGTACTACCTCCTCCACCTTAGAGCCAGGGCCTGGTGCCCTTGTCAGTCAAGGTGCACCTGGCAGCCATATCAGTCTTCCATCCACTGGTGCAGGGCCACACAGTAGTCTCCCATGCTATAACTGGCCGATTCCTTAAGGGGTTGGATCATCTCTTCCCATATGTTAGGCCCCCAGACCCGCAGTGGGACCTAAACCTGCTGTTGGCCTGTCTCACAGGGACCCCGTTTGTGCCGCTAGCCACATGCTCCTGGTCCCACCTCTTGTGGAAGGTAGCCTTCTCTGGTTATGATCATGTCAGCCAGGCAGGTCTCGGAGCTCAGGGCCCTGACCTCCGAGCGCCCGCACATGGTGTTCTGCCTGTCACATGGGTCAGGACATTTTTCTACCAGTCCTCTGCCCCAAGCCCCACGCGGTATCTGGAACTACCTGGCAAGAAGGAACTGAGGGTGGGGGAGCAAGCAGTGCCCCTTATACCGCGCCATGCAGGCGCCACTACAGGAGTCGCTGGGAGAAAAACTTCCAATACCAGTGCACATAGCGAGCACGCACACCTATTGTGAAATAGACATGAGCAACATATCTCAAAGAACACCAGTTATGGAAAAGGTAACTGTCTTTTAAGCACTGGAATAAATTGCCTAGGGAGGTTGTGGAATCTCCATCGTTGGGGATTTTTAAGAGCAGGTTGGGCAAACATCTGTCAGGGTTGGTCTAGATCAGGGGTCCCCCACCAGGGTGTCTAAGTGTGCCCGCGTAGTGGCTGGCGGACGAGCATCCACCGAAATGCCGCCAACAAGCTGCGTCATCCAGAGGCATCACTGCCGAAATACCGCCGAAAATCGGTGGCATTTCGGCAGTGCCGCCTCTGGATGATGCAGCTTGTCAGCAGCATTTCGACAGCAACACCTATTGACGTTGCTACTTGTCGGCAAAATTTCAGCGGATGCTCATCTGCTGCTACGGTCCTCCGTGGCTCGTCGACAGGCGCTCACCAGACAAAAAAGGTTGGGGACCACTGGTCTAGATAATACTTAGTCCTGTCTTGAGTGCAGAGGATTGGACTAGTTCGACCTCTCTTCCTGTTCTATGATTCTATGGTTATACTAGCTATCAGAGATGTTAAATAGCCACAAGTGCTTAGTATCCCACAGGCCAAGGAAGATGAATGAGTTCTTTGACTCTGAGTCATTGACTTTCTTCATCCATGTTAATAAGATCAAGAATCTGCAGGCTTAGAAATGTGCTGGTGAAGTTCTGATCTGTTTCTTATTAGATTAATTGAAAATCATGTCTTTGTACAGCAGTTAGGGAAGATGTATCTAGTTATTTTGTAGTTCTAGATCTCAAACTGTAGTCAAATTAGCTTTTTCCAATATAAACCCTGACAGAAATAATTTTCATCTTGAATGACACCAGTTTAAATAACAAACGAAGCTGAAAATAACACTCTGTGATCAGGGGCCACTCTATGTATTTTGCTGCCCCAAGCACAGCAGTCAGGCAGCCTTCAGCAGCGCATCTGCGGACAGTCTGCTGGTCACGTGAATTAGGTGGTGTTTCTGCAGGTGATCTGCCAGTCCCGCGCCTTCGGCATGCCTGCCGCCAAATTGCCACCGAAGCCGCGGGACCAGCAGACCTCCTGCAGAAACACTGCCGAAGGCTGCCTGACTGCCGCCCTCACAGTGACTGGCATGCCACCCCCTGCACCTTGCCATCCCAGGCACGTACTTGCTGCGTTGGTGCCTGGAGCCACCCCTGTCTGTGATAGTTGAAGGAGTCAGGGAAGAGTTTCCATGGTATTGCTGGATGCAAAGGGCTGGGTGGCTTTCTTGAGGGTGTGGGGGAGTTAGTATTTCAAAACGAAATTACAGGAGAAAGACTATTTAGACAACAGGCTTGTGGGCTCTACAAAATACAGGCCAAGCAATGGCTGGGAAAATACCTGATGCTTCAGAGCTTTCCATCAGAGTTTCATGGCAACCAGACATGAAGTTTTTTTGGGGGGAGGCTGTAGGACTGAGAGTCTTTGCAAGGAGCAATTATTTCCAGGAGGCCTCAATGAAATCTGCGTAGCATCCACTCCAATACTGAGTAGTCAGACATGCCCATTCAGCCCACGTTACAGTGCAGGGGCATGCTTCTGGGGTTGCAATCTGCAGCCAAGCTGTCTTAGCTTCTGTTGTTGTGAAGCAGTGCCAATGAAATTCTACCCAGATCCTATCTAGTTAGAGGCCAACTTTGATCATCTCTAATGCTCTGTACAGATTTACTGTTTTTTAACTGCCAGGTCTTCTTAAGGCCAATTTCTGTTGGTGGCTTAGACTTTGCATCTTGTAGCTAAACGTTTTTTCTTTAAGCTTGAATTGAGACTCCCTACTTTCTCTAACCAATTTCATTCTGACCTGCAGCGTCTCTCATCTTGTCACTCATCTGCACATCATAATCTGCGTGGCATTCACCTTGTGGAATCTATCTGAAATAATACAATCCATCAGGGCTCAGAAACACTGCTATTCCATTGGTTGCTTGGACCTGTTCAAGTGTAATGTCCCGTTTGGCCATCACAGAAATACCAGGCCAGAAATGAGAAATTCAAAGGGGATTTTCAGCCTAGAAATATGTGCTCCACCTCTCTTTTGTTTGCTCTCCACCTTTAAGTGAACATCACCTTTCACCATCTTTTGAAAGCCTGTACAATGTTGGAATAAACTCAGTGACCGAATAGAAGTGAACATAATGCTTCTCTGAGCATTGTGTGCCTATTAAATGGATTAATCAAGTCAGTGGAAATTCATGCCAAGGTTAAACTCTGTTAAATGAATATCTGATAAAGGAAGTGAATCTTCAACCAGAATAAACTAATTGTAAGTTAAGGACTATGTTTCAAAGATACTCAGAGACTGCGGTACCAGAAATAGGCAACTTAACATTTTTCTGTAGTGTCTGGTTACATTGAGAATGTTTTGTATCCTTTAAAAGGGAAGGTAACATGAAAAGGAAATGTGGGCATATTTTAACTTGCAATATTTATATTCTTTTTAATATCAAGAGACTACAGAATGTGTGCTCAGAGATTTCCCATAGCAGCGCCCGTAATGGTGACTGCATAACTTCAGATGTAACCTATTCAACAAACTTTTGTAACTAGCTGCAGCACTTAAAAAAAAAATTGTTAAATAGAAACAACTTGAGCTATTTTGTAGTCACCTCTTTTAGGCCTCGAAGGAAATATGACTTTTATTTACATTTCAAGTAGCTTTCAGTTCAAGATGCAAATATAGGATCTAGATCTTCATTGCCTTTGCAGCCCCTGACTCTTCCCAAGCACGCTCCAGAGTTTTCACCACAGTTTTGGTTTGACCCATCCAGGTCCAGGATGATATTTCAAATACTCCCAAAGTAAGAAGGGCAGGGCGAGACAACGATTTTCCTATTCTCCATAAGGGGAAGTGAGGACCCCAGTCAAATGAGAAATCCCAAGTATGGCAGTGAAATTTATAATGCTGTGGCTTCTCTTTAGAAGCTGTCTGCCAAGTCCTATCACTACTTCTAAAAGCTAGCCAGGGGATTGTGTGAATCTTGGCTATTTCATTAAGTGTGAATTCTGTCAAAAGTTGCTGTTGTCTTATGGGCGTCTGTTTGATCCCTTTGATGACTGTATGACTTGTCTTTTGTGGTAGCCATTTCATTTCTGCTAAAATAAGCCCTGTGTTATGTATACAGCTAACAGCAGCTTCAATGTAGGCATGCAGCCTTTAACGTTCAAAGGGGAGAGAATGCACGGGTGGAATGAAGCACAGCTGCTTGCAGTGTCTTTTCCTCCACGATAGCAATTATTTCTAAGTGGGCAAGATCCCAAGGGATGCTTTGGCTTCCACGCATGCCAGTGCTGATTATAAGAAACATGTATCATTCAGAAGACTGGAGAAGCGTGAAGTTGTAGACAACCAGGACCTAATTCTACTGTCTTTCACCCCAGTGTAAATGACAAGTAATTCTGCTGAAGTCTGTGTAGTGATCCTGGTGTAAAATGGCTTGTGAGATCAGAATTGAGCCTCCCCAGTTGTCATTAAGCTATTAATAAGTGGTGCCGTATTTGATCAGGGAGGGCAATGAAACAAAAATGAATGCAAAACTCTGCTTGTAGCAAACTTCCTGATAGATTTTGGTTTTCTCTGCCACAAGCATAGGCAAGTATATACCAGGTGCACTGTCATATGCATTTCTGGCAGCAACATTTTCTTCCAATGACTGGCAGAGATTTTTTTTATCCTTCATCAGATCTTTCCTTAACGCGCTGTTAGATCCATCTAACCACTGGGTTAGTGATCATAAAGTGTGCAATAGCACGTCTGTCTTGGGATGGTGGAGAGGTATAATGCAAATGTGGGGCAACAGATTGTTTCAGATTCCAAATGGTTAGCTAGACATCTAGTCTCCACTGCACATTCTAGTGATCCCATCAGTTCATTACAGCCAGAGCGCCAAATTCTGGCAGACATGGCATGTAAGATCCCATTAGAAAATGTTTGGCCTGAAGATCTTTACCCTGTTCTGCCTCTTGATAAGTGTATCTTCTATGAAGTGAACCATATGTTCAGATACATAACAGAGATGAGTTTGTAGTTGCAAAAGTCCTTTTAGAAATAGTCCATAGGTTACACAGTCCAATGTCCATATTCAGCGTGACTCCAATCAATGACTGAGAATCTCAATTCTTGTGGCTTAAGGTTTCCCCCTCTTGAAACCCAAAGCAGATCTGAGATAAAACAGGATGGTGTCTCAGGGTTTTTATAGATTTCCACAGCCTCTTAGCTTGAGAAAACAATAGGCTCAACTTTCCCTCTTCCAAATATCATGGCAATTAGCATAGGGTAATTTATCCATTGAAGAGTTCAGATACAGGTTACCACAACCTTCAAAGAGACACACAGACAATAATACTACTTTGCTCAAGGGTCTTCCTAAATATTAATACTCCTTTTTTGATCTTTGAATCAAATCCATAGCAATAGACAAGACTTGTTTGCTTACATCACAAGACCTGAGCAAACATCTACCCTTCTATCTCTAACAATGTAGGCTTGCATTTCAAAGCTCTATTCATTTACATATCTCCCTAGCCAGTCTTTAAATTCGGCCTTAGGTCAGGTCAGTCTGTGAGTTAATTCACTCTTTCTGGCCCTATGTCACCTTTCAATGAGATATTATATTACACTCATAACTCACAGGGGTATTCTCAAATTAGTTCTAAAGATCCAGGGCCATGTCTGCATGTTTGTGCTCCCTCTGACTAGATAATGGCCCCTACATGCAGCTGGAGGAAACTGCATTTAGCTTGCATATGCATACGTACTGTCCCCATATTTGCAAATGTGTGTCTGCACACATTTTGTGTATCGCACTCCCTACACGTGCTGGAATTTGACCTCAGAGGTTTTTTTGCTGTATTGCAACAACTCTCCTGTGACTTTTAATGCTACTTTCCTGGGACTGTAGCATAGTTCTTTAGCCTGTGGGTACGTCTACACTGCACGATTATTTCGAATTAGCTTAAACCGATATTACAAAACAGATCTA